>NW_015151012.1:451203-480836 GCF_000732505.1 Cyprinodon variegatus | reverse complement strand
GCTTAAAAACGACAATCTTTTGATGGGCAAAGGTGATAGAAACATACCCTAAAAGAATTGCAGCTGTTACTGCAATGACATGTTTTTTAACAAAGTATTTAGTCATGTTATAAGAATACATTTTCATGCCACGTTTTAGTAATTTCTACTTTTGAAAAAGTATAGAACATCATGCATAATTCTCCTTACATTCTTCTAAATTTAGCTCTACAGCTCTGTCCAGGACTGTGGTCAATTTATTATCCCTAACTACCCCATAAAAAAAAATATGGAGTGTGAAGAAGGCGGAAGATCTACAAAAATCTTTATATTCCAGGGTTTCATTTTTATCAAACACCGGTGGCTAGGTTACTAGCTTGTAGGGCTCCCAACACATTTTTTTTATGGATAAACAGCAATTTCTGACAAACTAACTATAACTCATGACTGGGCTGAGATTAAAAAACAAATAAAAAAAAAGAAAAAAAACCCAATATAAATATAGTTTCAGGCCCTTTTTGCCAAGAAAAATGCATGCTAAAAGAATAGATGGACACACGGATGGATCGAAGAAACCAGAGGAAAAGAGTTCCTGATCTTGCCTGCATTGCAGCAGACACTAATCGATGTTACTGCCTCAGGTCTGAACATGCTTTTTTTCAGAAAGACCTAAGGGCAAATTAAAAGCATGCTTATAAAACTAAGGCTTTTCTGATCCCTTTTTAGAATCTGGGAAAATTATGTATGATGTCAGAGGGATTTCATTGGTGGTAATTCAGCAAAGCGGTTAGTCGGAGGTATGACTTGTACGGGCTCGATAAATTTAGGAAAACCTGGAGGATGGTAGTTTGAATCAGTAACCTTCCTCTCTAAGCCGTGCCTCATTAACATCAAGAAGGCTGCTGTCACCTTCTCCTCCTGGCGATGCCATGTTCTATGATGTGGCCTCAGGGCAGGAAGGGCGGGGGGGTGGTCTGTGTGTGTGTGTGGTTGTAGACATGAGGCAGGAGGGGGATCCTATTTGTTTGTTTTGCCCTCTAGACGTGTCTGAGAGCAGATTAAAGGATTTAGCTATCGGCGGGGTGGTGGCTCAAAAATGGCTCGAACTCTTTGGCCATCCATATGAATCCCTAATGAGGAAGCCAAAGAAACCAAGAAACTAAGCTGAAAGGAGTCAGTGGGAAGAAATACAGACAGTGTTGTTTGTTTGCTGTTGCACACATTGAATGGATTGTGGTTCAACAGGAAGATAGGTAACAGAGAAATTAATAAATCGGGTCTTTATTTAGGTATTTTTAATTACAGGAAGAGAAATATGTATGACTCAAGCAAGTAATAATAATAATTCAGAAGTGGCTTTCTATTTCCTTTTGGATCATTGTTCTGCTGAATAATACAGGTTAGAGTAATTAAAGTTATAGTGGAGGATAATATTTTTCATCTCAATAAGTGCTCCTCCTAATTGTCAATCATTCTGGTGATATGTTTACATAAGGCCGTCCTATGTGCTCATCCCCTATTTTCACTTACCAGAGGTGAGTCTGACATATTGAAGAAATTGCAAATCTTCTTTTGGAAAGTAAGCTTGTTTGAGTGATGCAAACAGCAACTTTTAAACAAAAAGTGCACAAAGAGAAATGGGCTAGTGCGTGCTTTTTCATGCGTTTAATAAGCGTTCCCTCTCGGGAGCGGGTATGGGGTACTATTATTTATTTAAAACAAATAAATTCAGCTTTTTTTCCTAATAAAGAGCAGAAAATTCAACCATTCGTTACAACTTTAACAGCTCTTGATTAAACGACACTGTCGAGAAGGATTGTTTTGATTAGGAGGCAGTTTATAGCAACATCAATCTTAATATTTTATTCAACATGCTTTGTTATTGTTGAATTATGAACACTGACAGAGGGAGGCATGTAGAGTTTTAAATTCCCTTCATTTTTTTGACATCCTTATAATTATGACCTAAATTAGAATAATAATTGCACATTACAGGGGAATTAATCTTCTACGCTAAACCAAACACCCAGGGAGCAATTTGAGTAGGAGCTGTGGCCTTCACTGCACTGTTTCATGCTGTTTTTTCATTTTAACCCCCCTAAAAGACCACAAGAAAGTCTGACTTTTAATACACAATATGATGATGGCGCTCATGCATTGTTTTCACTCTAATATTATTTGTAATCTTATTAAATCCTTAAAGGAGCAATAAGCAAAATGTGACTGTGTTAGATAAAATGAACTACGAAATAATTTTGTGAAGAACTAAAGGTATTTTTTTCAGATGGATTATGGTAGAACGTTACGGACTATGACTCTGTGTTCCTTATGTAGCTGAGCTGGCTGCGTGTGCTTCTACGTATGCATAGGCATGTGAACAGCTAGCTAACCAGTTTAGCATAGGATCAAAATGGCAGATAATAAACCAGCAGACTGAAACTTTCACCTGAAGAAAATCAGGAATCGATATTGCCACAG
Organism: Cyprinodon variegatus; assembly: GCF_000732505.1. Classification (NCBI taxonomy): domain Eukaryota; kingdom Metazoa; phylum Chordata; class Actinopteri; order Cyprinodontiformes; family Cyprinodontidae; genus Cyprinodon; species Cyprinodon variegatus. The sequence continues at coordinate 478,379 of NW_015151012.1, read as the reverse complement.
AAAAAGACGTTGGCATATAAGGAAACGCATAAAACAAGCATTAACAATGGCTTCATGTTTCTAAGGTGGAGATCAGAACAGAAGGAGCTTCAGTTTGACTAGGAACTAGCTTTTCTCCTTCTGGTCTGTTAGTAGCAGCATGGAGTCGAATATTTGTTTTCATTGTAACAGTTGGGTTAGACTTGTGTTGCTATGTTGAATCAGTTCTGTCAGGTTGTGAGGAGGCTTTTAGAGGATCCAAATGCAGAGATGGAAGCTGTGGTGGTATATTGCAGATTTACTGAAAATACAAAATACAAAAAAACAAATAAAAATACAAAGCCTAGAACTGATCTACAAAAACTGAAGAACCAAAAAAGCTAGGAGACACTAGGGAGGAATAAACCAAAAAATTTGACGAGGATCCAGCAAACTGAATAGGAGGTGTATATATGGGAGACAGAAACATTGGGGTCCTGATTTGTTTCAATCCGCCCAAAATGCACCAATTGTGGAAGCTCATTGGTAGAATTCTCTTATGACAGAAAGAAGGACACTTGAACACGATTCACATCATTTTATCCTCCGGAGGGGGGAAATATTTATTTAAAATTCAAATTCCTACTGCTGTCTTAAACACTTCATAAGTTCAGCGCTACATTGTCAGACATCTCAGTTTCCCCCCAACTCTCATTTTATCTCAGGCTGTTTTATAGTCTCAATATTGCATTACGTAAATGCACATGCACAACGGAATATTATGTCGAACGCTTACTGGAATTCACGTGTGCTGGTCGAAGCCAGAGGTTGCTCTGACACTGGAAAGAATGTTTATACAGACGTTCTCTGTTTATGCCAAAACCTCTTAATATATCATCTAATTGTGTACGAAGCAGCCATTAGAAACCTTATTATTGCTAAGACTCATACTTGACCTTCAGCAGGTACTGCTAGGATTATAAGGCCACGAATAAGGATATATAAGGCAGTACAGCTGCTATTTGGCGAGCCAGCCAGAATTCTACATACTACATTAGCTAATAGGGAGCAGATGTAGACAGAAGTAACTAGAAGAAGCTAAAGGAAAAGAGACTGGCACAAGGGGGCAACAGAGAGTAACTAAAAAAAATACAACACAATTTAAATATAAAACAAAATGGAAAAGAAAACAATGATCAAGAAACAGAATAACATAAATCAAAGTGTAACAGATAATTTAAAAATAAACTTAAGCAGAAGTCCAAAAAGGGCTCAATCATGACAACTTCAATGTAATGCTACAACTACTGCATTTCTATTCCATGCTGGCTATCGATGAACTCAACCTTACTGTTATGGGACAGCTAACACAGTTAGAGTAATTTAATGCAGGCTACCGTGATCCTCAATTCTCTTTTTGACAAATGAATTCAAATTGATTGATTAAAATTGAAAATTGATACGGTGGTTAGGTTTTTTGATTTGATATGAGTCGGTAGCATGATCCACTAGCACTAGTTGCTTTTATACCAAAAGCAACTTCAAGGGTTTTATCTCTGTTATTGAAAATCAAAATGATGAGACAAAGGAAGCAAATAGATCTCACACTGTTCATTAAATTAAATAAGAAAATATAACAATGCAGTAAAGAGAGTAGTAGGTTATTTTACATATAACATAAAGTGTAGTCGGTCAGAATTTATTGGGAGAAATCAATCATAATAATATAATCATTGATATTATTAATTGGTATTATCTAATTACCACTTAGCTTGCTAGAATGTTGTACTAAAATGCACTGTTTTGGTCTACAGAGAGCGCTTAACGGCGTACCTAGTGGTTAAAATTAACTTGTTGCTTCTTTATAAAAAAAAAAAATTTTTTTTTAATATTTCCTTCAATACTTCTATCACCACCATGGTGATATTTGCAATTATGAACTATTTTTTATTTATTAAGATTTCACAACTGATGATATGAAGAAAACAAAACATGTTATACAATACAAATTATAGTTTATACAAAAATGTATAATTATTGATCTTCTTCGAGGTTTGTGTTTTAATTAAGCCATTTGTGGAGAATTAACGTTAAATAGAAAAAAATATATATAAATAAAAGCCATATGCTACATTTGGTTTTCAGGCAGCATATAAGGTTTGATTTAATAATGCAAAACTAAAAGTTCACATTAGGAATTGAAAAGAAAAAATATCTCAATTTCACTCTTGAGATACTTTTAAATATTAAAAATGTGCTTTTATTTAATTATGTCAGATAAGATTCGTTCTTAATGTGATTTTATGCTAACGACATAATTTGCTGGTCCTTTGTATTGTCAGGCTGTGTTTGATCAATGAGCTACCAAAGCAGCATCAGCAGCCCGCAGCAGGCTGCCACGCGCACATGTGACGGTGGATGTAATTTTAAAGGGGTTAAGAGGAAAAGAGGTGGAATTGGGTGAGGCACGAGGAGGCGGAAGGGTTGGTGGGTTCATGGGGGTAGGGAAAAGGCAACAAAAAAAAAAAAAAAAGAAAGAGGAACGCCAAGCATCAAATCTAACCGCAGGCTGACGAGGCTGAGCCCAGGGACTACAGTGGTGTTGTCTCTTTTGTAATGTATATCAAGTTCACCAAGGCCCTTTTTCATCTGACGGGCCATTGTCAAGGAAAGCTCGCCGGCGTTCCACTCCCCTCTTGACCCCACCCACCCGACACGGGAGCAGGTTGGCCTGCGATTGTTTTATGGAAATGTGCGCGGGCCTGGCCGGGTGTCTGTCAGGCGAGGATGGCAGGATGGGGGTGAGGAAGGGAGAGGGGCCGATGGTGTGTGTGTGTGTGTACGTGGGTTGAGGGGGGGTTGGATGTGACGCCGACCCTAGCAAACGCCCCTGACCCTGAGCAGATGGCGAGGCAGGGTCTCTCCACTGAGCCAGAATTAATAGCGTGTGCCATGTCACATTGTCTGAGACAGGCCTGGAAAGAAAAAAAGAAAAAAAACTCCCCCCCCTTCCACATCTTCCTCACAGCCCCACTTTTTCCCTGATTTTTGCCCCCACTCTCTTATCCCTTCATCTCTTTCCTTCCTCCCCGACATCTTTGTTCCGTCATTTCTTCACCGTTTTTTCAAGCTTCTCCTTTAAAACATTGCCCATTTTGCCCCCCCCCCCCTTTAAGGCTTCTATCCACTACCATTAGTGCAACCCAGCCTCCCCACAGAGTGCTTCCCTTTCCAGGCACTCGTTGGCTCATTCATTCACTCATTCATTTATTCACGTGCGTCTCATTCACCCCCCCTTTTACAGCAACTCATTCACAGGTTTCCCCACTCGCCGAGGTTTTATTGGAGGACAATTAAGGCACCTGCGTTTCTAAAGCTCCCCCTCTGAATGCCTGCCATCCTGCTTCCTCACCCGCCTGTTCTCGCGGCTCTTTGCTGAATACTCACTCGCTTGTCCAGAGCATCCGGGCCTCCTTAGATGACACATGTACAGTTTTCCTGGCTAGGAATCATCCAGTCACGCTACATAAATGTGGACAGAAGATACATTTTTGTTTGCCGTTTTTTAAAGGCGCTCCTCTAAAAGTGTGACGGGATGTTGGATGTTTAGGAGTCTTTTCGCTTTTATTGAAATAGTTCTAGAGTTTTTAATGAATCCATCTTAGAGGAATGCAAACCCTACAGATACTATCTCATAAGCAACCCCCAAAAAAAGAAGAAATGGTTCAGGAAAAATTTGTTTTAATGTGAAACAGAATCTGTCTAGTTGGCAGAACTTCTTCTCAATATGTGCACTGACTGCTGTAGCTAGTTTAATTAGACATAAGACATGTAATTCGTAGGCATTGGGACTTTTGTGAAGACATTTCGACACCTATCCAGGAATCTGCCAACCAATCCATAGCTGGAAATTGACAAATCACAAAAACTCCTGAAAGGTGTCACAATATCTTCAAAAAACTGAATGAAAGTTTGGTTGTCTTCCAATTTACGGCTGTTTTCTGTTTACCATGACACAGATGATGAGAATTTGCACAAGCAAATCTGTTTGATTAAAGTTGCAGGGTGGAGGTTGCAGGATTCATTATGGTCTACTGCAACTACATGATGCTGTTTTGTCAGTCTGGAAAACAGGTCCGGCTTAGTGCTGGTCAGGCGGACCTAATATAATAAATTCCTCTAAATAATTTATTTACAATAAAGGAGACAGTTTAAAAAGACTCAGAAGATCAGAAATGTTGGACTATTTTTTCTAATAAAGGTTGAAATAGGCTTTACTTTCTATATTTTGTTTAATTCTCTGTTTGATTTTTTGTGATGTGGATTTCTTATTTTTGCACTGGGTGAGTGTCAGGTGGTGTAAACAAGGTCTGCGACTGTTAAACTGAACGTGGGCGTGAGGAGGAGGAGGCGCTTCAGCAGAGGTCAGTGTTTAAAAAGGTCAACAGGTCAACGTCGGGCTGGTGTACGAATGACAGCTGCTACGTCAGCTGACGAGAGGAAAATTAGAAGCTGTCTCGTCTAGACACAAAACCAGAAAAAGTGGAAATTGTTTTTAAAGGCCAGAAAAAAATCTATTTCAACCTGGCTTCCTTCCGCCCTATAAACCAACCTTATTGCCTTGAAATAAAAACTATTTTTCCTCTCTTCTCCGTCTGTTTTAAGCCTCTCACTTTGTCCTCTGTGGGCTACCTCCAGCTTTTCTCTTGGGTGGGAGAACACGTCGGTCCAAGAACTCTGATGTCACCGATGTTATTTTCAAGAAGCGGGGTGAGCTCATTGGTTGGAACCATGAAGAAGCTGGCATCCAAGTGTCAGAGTGGAGCAGCCTGATGCTGGCCTTCAGCTGCAAAAAGCATGGAGAGGATATAAGACAAACTGTGCTGGCTATGAGTTTATTTATCCATCTTCCTATAGGTTAACCAAATATATAATAATGGAGAAAATAGTACTGAAAATCATTCATGCTCATTTAACTTTTTCAAATATTGCTATTAGAATTTTTGAATATATCTGCAGATATATTTGTGTAGAAGATATAGTGCAATGTTTTTTCACATTTTACATCTCTAATCTTATGATTATTTTTTACTTTTAATGTACGTTTCTATTAGTTTCAGATATCTAAAGATTGAATTTATTTGTCTAAAACAACTCAAGCTAAGTCGGTTTGAATAAAAAGAATTGAGGAACATTATTTCTGTCAGGCTCAGAACAAAAATTACTAAGGCAGTAACCTCTGCAGAAGGAGAATATAGGTTAGCGAGTATGTCTATCTAGCAGCGGATGATAGAGAAAATGTGAGTCACTAACCTGGTTATAAAGTTCAGTCCGAGCCCAGAGGATGAGGTGGGTTCTAGCTGGTTGGCTGCCAAAGAGACAAGGCAAAGAGTAACAGATGCTGGTTTCTCAGAGATCGGGGGAAAGGCAGGAGATCAGAGCCAAGCAGACGAAGGAAGGCAGGATAATACAGAGGGCGAAGCCAAAGCAGGTGTCGAAGATGTGCTCGGGAGTCAGAGCCAGGAGATCAGAGCTCCGAAGAGGTACTGAAGTCGGGAAACAGTTCCAGGTTTGGTAAACAAACAGGCAGAAATCCAGCAGGAGTCAGAAGACAGATCAAGCAAACAGATCAGAATGGCAACAGGCAGGCTCAGAGGTTGAGAGGCAGAACGGGTCAGGATCACGCAATCAGAAACACTCAGGAATGCAAAAGAACTCTCACCAAAGGATCAAATCTGGTTAATCTGGTTGAATAGACACTGAAGCAGGTGGATTTGACAGTAATGAAAGCTGGGCGGAGATAGGTAGTATGGAATGAGTAATCAAATGAGTAATCAAACCAGTCATCAGCGCCAAGATCATGATCATCTAAATTCAGGTACATAAACATCCTGTATCCCTTTATGTTTAGGCCTGATCTGATTGAAGTTCAATTCCAAACCTGATTTCAGCTCATTTGCAGCTTCTAATTCGTCCTTTTCCCCAGAATCATGCCGTATTTAGCTTGTTGTATGGTGATGCTGATAGGTTCAATTACTGTCTCACAATTTACATGTTGGCAAAAACCTTGAATCTAAATCCTATCTAACCAGAGACCCTTTCTTCACTATAGAGTCTCACACTATAGCTCTGGGTCTCTGCAGCTCCTCCATAGTTAAAAGGGGCTTTAGAGCCTCCTTTTCCAAATCGGTCATGTTATGAGGTAGGCTTTGTTTTAACAGGCTCATAATTCTGCCAAAATGTTTGAGATCAGTTTAGATTTTAGAAAATTGTTTTAAAATTTAAGCTGAGCTTCTGCACAACATCCCTGCACCCCCTCTGCTGTTCACTAACATTCTCTAAAAGACCTCTTACAATCATATACTATTTTGTGATGGTCCCACTAAATCCCGTTAAAGATTTCTAAGTTTTTGCTTTTAATAACAAAGTGTTAAGAAAAGTTCAGCTGGTTTACTTTGCAAAGTACTCTCTGAGGGATTGAGAAACAGATGCATGTGGAAAAGGTCAAATTTTTTCTCTTCAAATTTTAAGATTTGTCTCGAAGGACTCAGAGAGCCGAGATGACCATATGGAGACCAGCAGCCACATGCTAGTCGCCTCTGACTTGGAAAGTATGACTGTGCAACATCTGGCAGAGGACTGATAAAAGACAAACCTCTCGAAGACCCATCTTAGATAATCCATCAGTTCCATGTTGAGGACAAAAACTATTATGTGGGCTTTTTTATAGTCATTTTTCAAGGAGGTGCACCTAATTTTCAATAAAGTTTTGTTTCTTCTTTTAAAGTTTTGTGGAGGATTTTCCCAATGTTTTTATTAGACCTGCCCTTTCCAAAAATGCACATGCACGACCCTGTACGGAACGCTTATTAAATGCATACGAGAGCATGCACAAGCCCATTTCTCCTTGTACATGCTCTGTTTAAAAGTTGCTGTTCTCATAGCTCATACAAGCTTACTTTGTCCAAATGTCTGCCCTAACCCCTTAATCCGTCAATCACTAGCGTGGGGACTATATAGTGGACTTTATAGTGAACTCAGTTAACTGACCGTTTGTACAGATGATCCCTGCTTTTGCTCCCCGTTGGTCACATAACTCCTCCTCCACTGCGCAGTGCCTGTGCCAGCTTTGTTATAAGGGCCGCTGTGACAGCAAATCCCATAAATGCTTTGGGAGAAGAGCTCTCCGCGCGAAGCATTCCAGGATATTCCGGGTATCTGCCTTCTTTGAGGTCTATCTTTTCCTTCATATCACCAGCATGATTGACAATTATATAGATGATCTACCCAGAAATAAAAGATCATATCTATACCTTTAATATGATTTAAGGCTTAGTTATTAAGAAGTGTCCTGCAGGAGGTGTTATTGGTGTTAAGCTCAGATTGAAATTAAAATAATTAATTTCTCGATGTGGAATCAGAGATAAAAAAGTAGGTGTAAGATGTTAAAAACAGGATTCTATCTTCTGTTTATTATTTTTTGTAGAAAGGAAATTATGCTTCTAAACTGAAAACTAAGCACAAATTTGGTCCTTCACAATATAGTTGTTATTTATAGACATTAAAAAGTTGAAGCATATCAAATATATCATTTCAATTTGCTACCCACTGCACCACTGAGGGCTTGCATCAAGAAGGTTGCGGGTTTGATTCCTGGCCTGGGGTCTTTTTCCATGGAGTTTGCATGTTCTCTCTGAGCATGCGTGGGTTCTCTCCGGGTACTCCGGCTTCCTCGCACAGTCCAAAGACTAGACTGTTAGATTAATTGGCTTCTCTAAGTGTGAGTGTGAATGGTTGTTTGTCCTGTTTGTCTCTGTGTTGCCCTGCGATGGACAGGCGACCTGTCCAGGCGTATCTCGCCTCTTGTCCCTAGGCAGCTGGAGATAGGCACCAGCACCCCTCGTGGCCCAACTTGGGATAAAGCGTGTCAGAAAATGGATGGATGGATGGATGGATGGATGGATGGATGGATGGATGGATGGATGGATGGATTTGTAGAGTGGTTGATGTGGTACTGATTGTATTTGCAAACATTTAGATGGCAGATGTTGGATTACAACCATAAGTAGTTAACTAAAAGAGTAGGATTTCCTTTTTGATAAATATTATATTTCATGTAGCTCAGGTTACCCAGAGCTATCTCTATTGTTATGATGCTATAGGTTTAGCTATAAGTTGGCTCCTAGGTGGGGACCAGTTTAAAGTTCTTCAGTAATCCCGGTACCAAGTCTTGTCCCTGTCCCTCAACCACTGAGCCTGCATGTCTGCATCTGTGCTTTTCTGTCTAAGCTCGTTGCTTGAGGCATGAAACTCTGAACCTGCATTCAGGCTCTGTAGATTCCTGGAACCCTGAATCTGTCTAAACCCCTGGTCGGGCTATGAACTCCAGGATTCCAGAACGGTTCCTGTCTGATCTGTTTCCCTGACCTGGATCAGATTTACTGTGCAACTCAGCACCACATCTCATTAGACAGACCATCAGCTGGATCCTGCCTTCCTCAGAGAGGATGGACTGAACTGTTTAACCAGGTAAGTGACTCACACAGATAATCATCTCCCATCAAAGTCCCGTCCAGTCGTGGTCACTTACCTCTGTTTCTCCCTCCAGAGTGTCAGTGATTGGGTGTGCCCCTCCTCCCCCCTGCAGCCTCTGCGGTTCGCAGATCCACAGCAGCTCTGGGTCTGTTCTGTTATTTTTTTTTTGCTAATAAACTTTTTCAACTTTTCCACTGCCAGTCTCACCTTGAATACTGGGTCCATCTGTCCCGTTTCATGACACAGGCAGCAATTTCCTATTGACTGAATCTACATAAAATCTGCATAAAACTGATAAATAAGACAGGTTTAGCCCTACTGTAGAGGCATTTTTTGTTATGTTTCCATTTAGTTTATGAGGTCTTTTTATGTTTTTTCAAAACTACTTAAAACTAGATTGTTGTTTCTTTCAGGCTAGTGTCAGAAATTTAAACCATTTGCATATTTCAAGAACATATTTCATAAGAGCTTCTGCTCTCTGAGACATTTCTGTTGGCTGTTTTTTTTTAAAACGCCATTCGGGGTTTGTCTCTGCGTACCTTTCTGCCTGAACTGTGAATGTGTCTGCAAGGGTCAGAGCAGGCAGGAAAGAGAAGGAGAAAGAAGAGAGTTTCACCACAGGAGGTCGGTCAGGGCTCTGTGCCAATCAGCTTCACACACACACACAGAAACACACAGCCTGCGGCACCGTGCCCTCTGCAGTCGATGCCTGCAGGCGACCTGACCACTCGCTGCTCCCACAGACACTCTAAAGGGAGGACGTGCAGAGAGAGGGATGAGGTGGAAAAAAAAGAGGGAAGGAAGGAGTGCAGCAGGAAGAGAACAAGCAGATAAGGTGGGAACAGGCTGATAGGGATGGATGCACTGAAACCATGGCAGCAAATGCGTGGAAAAGAACTGAGAACATCATGAACTGGCGTGTTGGGGCAGAGAGCTGCGAAAACAGAGAGAAAGAGCAAAGATGGAGGAAGTCATGGAAAAGTAGAGTAAGAGGAAACAGTTTCTTCAGGGGCAGTGGAAAAAGGATGAGATAAAGAGGTGCCGGCAGGGGAAGTGTCTGTACCACAGAGGCACGAAGGACAAAAGACTTTCGAGACAAAAGAGGAAGAGAAAGGGGGCTAATCGGATTTACATCTGCTGGTTTTAACATTTACAAAGTATCTTTTAATCTTAACTCACTAACAGATCAAAGATCCAAAACATAAAAAGAAGAGATAGAGCAGTGGGTTTTGTAAAACAGGGTCAGTGGTTTGTTTTATGTCTAGTGCGTTCTATGCCCCTGTGAAGTATGGGCCTCCTGTCAGATTTCCTCTGTTTTTACACCATTGTCACACTTAAATGTTTCAGATTATCAAAACTAATCTTATCATCATTAAAATAACCAGAGTAAAAACAAAAAATTGAGTTTGCAAATTTTAATTACCTGCTCTTGGAGGTTATGTTTTCATTGGCATTGGTTTTACTGTTTGACTGATTTTTTAAAATAACCAAAAAATGGCGGTAGGATTTTGCTGACATTTTCGAAGAGGGTGCATATTGCCACTGACAGCAAATTAATCATTTGTGGTGATGCTCACCATCTGGATCTTTTTTTTAAGATTCTGTGAATACAGGAATTAACTTAAGGTGGAAGTCCCAATATGTTGAGGGAAATAAGCTTGTTGGTGGTGGTTTGCAATTTCCAGGTGCTTTTCTAGTTTTACTTATGAAAGGAAAAATAACGCTATCCAAAACCCTCGAAGTTATGTGAAAAAGTAATTACCTACTCTCCTTGTTAAATCAGTAAATCATATTAATAGACAATAATTTTTGGCTGCCTACTTAAAGGTATAGTGGAGGATTTTTTTTCTGGGTGGATTATCATTCTGGTGATATGTTTACATAAAGCCATCCTAATGCTTGTTCCCATTTTCTCTTACCGGTGGTGAGTCTGACATAGTGGAAAAATTACAAATCTTCTTTTGGAAAGTAAGTTTGTCTGAATGATGCAAACAGTAACTTTTAAATAAAGCGTGCACATAGAGAAATGGGCTTGTGCACGCTCTTGCACGCGTATAATAGGCATTCCCTCTTTGGAGCGGGTACAGGGTTGTGCATGTGCATTTTTTTTTTTAAGTGGACAAGGCGGGTCTTTTCAAAAATTATCCTCGAAAATACCTTTAAGGTAAGCAAAAATATATTTCAAAAAGCAACACATTATACCCTGATCTGACAACAGATTTACAAAAAAAAACAGTAAGCTTCAGTCTGAAGACCACTTTTATGGGTTCAGGACTCCGGTGAACAACATTTAAAGAGATATTATCTACTGAAAATGTGAAACAGGCCCATGAGTGTCCAGAGTACCAAAATAACTCTAGGAGCATGCAGGAGGTCACAAGTAATGCAGAACAATATGTAAAATAATACAAGCCTCAGATTGGATTATTTCAAAGCACAATATAAATGTTTTAATTGAAGTTTTCAAAATGATATTGCCAAGATTTTAATACAAATCCTCCAAGGCTTTCACTTGGGACTCACACGTTAATGCAACTCCATGGACTTCTGGTTTATTTCAGAGAGTAGTAAGAGGTTCCTTCACTGACTTGGAGAGCTTTACCTGGAAAGACGCCAGGTAGTATTAGATGACTTCTGCAACTGTATGTCCCCGGCCAGTCCCAGAGATCATGTGACCAATTCTTCCCCATAGCAAGATAAAAACAAAAGAAGACAGAGCGTTTTGTAATATGGCCCAGAGACTCTAGAACTGCCTTCTTTTTGACTTGACTCTTTGATCTTTATTCCGACATATGCAAAAATAATTCCCTTTAAATCAGCTTTTTATTAATCTTGATTCAATATATTGTTGCTCACTGACTGATGCTGTATGAATAAAGTTTTACTAATTTGCCTCAGTTAAGAACTGGGAGATTTCCGAAGACAGGACGTCTGGTGACCAAAAACGCATTTTACATTTACCAAAAACATCTTAATGATCCCAAGGACTTGAAAAAAGCATTATATAGTCTGACTGTTTTGGAAACTCTGTTTACTGATACATATGTGACTGAATGACACAGCATTACCAAAAAATGGGCTAATACCAACATTTAAACATGGAGGTGGAAGTGTGATGATCCGGGACTGCTGTGCCTGTTCAGAACCTAGACAATTTGCTGTTAAAGAAGGAGCTTTTCTCTCTTTTTATTCAGGTTATATATGTATTTTGTAAACATCCTGTTGGCTGATTGGAAGATCAAGAGCAGTTCAAATGATTAGTTCAAAGATCTCATGCTACAAATGTCCTAGACCGAACCAGTGATCTCAAAATAAAGCTAAGGTAGGGCATAGATGCTAGAAAAATACAAAGAATATTTGCAGGTTTTGGTATAAAAATAATTTATTTGAATATAATTTATTAGATTTAATTCCTTTTCTTGATTGGAATGATTCTACAATAGGAAAATTATTTTAGGGTGTTTTAAACATGGTCCACATAGATTTAGACAGGAAGAGGAATCTTACAGGTCAACAAAATGTCTAAGCAATCATTTAATAAGTGAAATGATTATCGCTTATTCTTTCCAATAATTTCAGTACATTGTTAAGGAAGTTTTTCCGGCATTTATTTTTAGTAGTTAAGATAAATGTTTTTTACACAAATTATTATAGGTTAAAAGACAAATTTTGATAATAAAAACAGACTTATTGATAGTGAGATAGAGGAAGTCTAGGCTTTTCTAGTAGAAATAAGCAGCAATTGGGGATTGCTCAGAATGGCTTCTCTCGGTCGATGGGCGGAGCCTCTGCTAAGCAACAAGTCCTCCTAGGTTTTTGAAGTTTTTTTCGTCGTGTTTCGATGTATTTTTACGTCTTGCCTCAAGACAAGATATCAGTGCGCATGCGCATCTTACGCACCATTCAATAACATACAATTTAACATACAATTAACCCTAACCCTAACATACAAAACAGCAAGCAACCTATTGGAAAGCTCGTCCGTCCCAGCTTTACGTCCGTCCGCTGATCTGCTTTTTTCCTCTGGCTGGTTGCGTATGCACACTGATATGTTTTTTCGCGGAAAAACGTCAAAAACCCACGAAATACTGTGCATAACTTTTCGTACGATTTCATACGAACTGATAATGAGAATATGTTGGCACAACAGAGAATGTGAACAGAACAGCATGGCTGCTGAAACACCAGAGAAAAATTTTGCCATTTATGTCAAAGAAAATGAAAAAAGGCCCTCAGTGAAGCTCTATTTTCTCTAGAGGAGAGAAAAAAACAGCTGGGAGCAAAAGTAATAGTTTAAACTTAATCCAGGGATAATTCCTTTAACATTTTCCCCATGTATGAGGAGGTGCAATGGGTAGCAGTAATATGGATACAAAACCTCTGTTGAGATAGCATACATGTAGTGATACGATTGTTCCCACCTTAAAAGATAAATCGCCAACAGTTGTAGTCGACAGCTTTAAAAGCTACTATAGTTTCTTCAATGGGCCTAAAAATGAAAGGTGAAGTAAGCTGTTTAGGGTTAATTACATTAGGAAAGCTCCCCACTAGTTGTTGCTTATTCACACAGTGTTCAAGGCAAGGCAAGGCAAGGCAAATTTATTTGTATAGCACAATTCAGTACAAAGACAATGCAAAGTGCTTTACATGATTAAAATATAGGAAAATAAAGCAGAATCAAAGCAAGTAGGAAAAAATAAAATAAAATAAAAAATGCAGAAACAAAAAAGAACATTAAAAACAGTTGGACTAAAGAAAATTAAAAAGCTGAACTAATGATGTTTCAGTTGAACTGTTTAACTAGAACAGCTGAAGGCAATCCTAAACAAATGTGTTTTTAGTCTTGATTCAAAGGAACTCAGGCTTTCCGCACTTTTACAGTTTTCTGGAAGTTTGTTCCAGATAAGTGGAGCATAGGAACTAAATGCTGCTTCTCCATGAAGAGGATGGTTCTGGAAAAAAAATATTTATTTTTGCACATAACTCAAAAAATAAGCAACACTGAAAGACAAACATCCCAATAAACTACATACCACGAGGGATTACATCATCAGAACATAGTTTTCAAATTGTTATTACAGGAATTTAAGTAGCCTTTTTCAGCTATACCAAACTCCAACATGAGCTGTTTTAATCTGCACCTCAGCCTCTGCAAAAAGAAAAAAAAACACAAACAATTAGAAAAACAATAATTTTTTTTAAACAAATATGGTAAAAACAGATGAAAGATGTAATTTAGCTGGTTACTTGGACTAAATGGCCTGTTTGGTTTTGAATTAAATCAGTCAGTAAGGTTTTTATTAGCCAGTACAACCTGACTTTATTTAACAATGTGGTCACCTGTGAGATCATTTTGAAAATCCGCTGCTCCTGCATCAAAGGTTGGTTTAATGTAGGGATATTCTTAATCCTCCCCTGCGGTATATATTTAAAAAGTATGAGCGACTGGATAAGGCTAATTGAAAATGTAAAAAAACTAGCAAACAAGTCTAGAAACCTACTTTATAGATGTTCAAACACAAACAATGCTAATGTAATGACAAGCTTTTGTGTTGCTTTCACTTCCATTCCTGTGGTAAAGAAAACAGCAGCAGAACAGGCTGACAGACACAAAGAAAGAAGGTCTGTGTTGGTGCTAGAGCGAGGTGTAGGGTTTCCTGAGACTTGTTTTCCTGACTTAGGCCCTTCTGTTAGCCCCTCATCCATTTCCCTCCCTAACGCGCACACACTTACACACATTCATCTCGACTCCCCTCAAATCTCTCTACATATCTCTCGAGATAGAGGCTTTTTTGGAGAGCTGAGCCCAGTCCCCTTGGGCTATTCCAAAACTTGCTCTCTGGTTACATCCCCTTGTTCCAGAAGGCTGTTCCTTACAGTTGGAGTGATTTTACCTCACCCCTCTCACCGCAGAAATGCTGTACAATCACCCCAGAGAACTTAATTTGTTTTACTGGAAACCTGCCTCTAAGGATCTTCTTTCATCTAAATATTATTAGTCATAGATATGGAAATTAGCTGCAACAAATATGTGATATAACACTAAGGAAACACATTCTACTCTCAAGTTTAACTGTTATATACTCATTGTAATACTTGAGAAGTCTGCATATTTAGTTTTTGGCTAAGAAATGCAAGACTAAACCATATAGTTCAGTGGAGGTGAACCGATTAGTATGAATGATATTAAAGATGCTGCAGATGGGGGATAAATGTGGATGGCTATCTAAAATCCATTATAACACTGTTATAATGAAAGTATCCCCTCATGAATATAATCAAACATGCCTGAAAATAGCTACTAAATAGCAACAAATGATTATTGGGTCTAAATAATCTAACAAATTTAAAAGATTAAGGTTAAGGGATTTTTGAGATAGCACAAAGCAGAGCTGGACGCGTCAAAATTAGCCACTTCTTGCAATTTAGACTTAGATTTATTTTTTGCATTTTGTACACACAAGTGTAAACAAAAAGACAATTTCATTTTTTAAAGTGCAGCCTCGATAAGGTAAGTAGCAGTTGTTGTTGAGCTGCTATTACTGCCTCCAGCTCCTGAAGCACTCGCTTCTCCTGGCTCAGGGGAGGAAGAGGACAATGATGACGATGCTGTGAGGGTGGTAGCCCCCTGGGTCTAAGAGGCTGACATGGTTGAAGCAGCAGTGGTGCCATCGACAGGTTTAGCAGCGACAGACAAATCTGCAAAAGGTGTGGAAGCTGGATGGGGCCGGGTAAAGCCGACTGGGGTTGTTTCAGCATTTGGCAGGAAGCATCTAGAGTGTTCTCCTCATTTTCACCTGCAGAGGGCTGTGCTTCCCCTCTAGATGCCTAAGATTGCCTGGGAACAGTCTCAGAGGAGCCTCCATTCACCCAGAGCTCTTGTTTTCTATCGGCATGGTACAGCATTAGCCCCTCCAGGCTAACATCACCGTCCGGTACTGCTGGACGCAGCCAAGACCCCGTCGGAATGATAGTTACATATCTCTTTTTTTGAAGAGAGATGGAGTCGGAAAATTATCCATTTTGTTCTCCAACGAGCGGACGTTGGAGAGCAGAATTAATGGAAGCGGTGGTCTGTGGGGATCTCTCTTTAGCTTTACAGTTAGCCCCCCTCTGAAGCCTCGCTTTCTCCGTCCCACGCATCTCTTCCTCCGTCCATTATTTTCCGCAGTTGTTTTTCAATTATTGTATCTCTACAGAAATCAGTTGCAGAGATTCAGTTTTCGGCCATCTTGGCTTGAAAAGTTATTATTTGCCGCTCCTTAAAACAGTTACTGATGGTTAAAGTAGCTTGACCATAACATGGCAGCACACCCATGAACCACCCACTTTTTGAACCAACTATGCAGTAAACTTGTGTGGACAACCTTTTGATTTGTAAAAGCTATTATATTTATAACTGTCATTAAACTCTTCATAGTACAGCCCACAATGTATTGGATTTAAGTGTGGTTTACAAGATAATGGAATTAGTATAATGAGCATTTTCTGCTGAGTTGCACAACAAAATATCTTCAAATCTTGGAAACCATGTCCACTGGATTGTTTTTTAAACATTTACGGAAGTTCAATTAAAGTTCCCAGAAAGCAAATGGTAAGTCCCTATGAAAGATCCCAGAACATTCACAGTAAGGTCTATGGAATTAACCAGAAAGTTCTGGGAAAGTTTAATGTTAAGCACTTTTCAATGAAGATCTAGAAAACATGCTGTAAGTTTTTAATTGCCCTAATGAGTCCAACACAAATTCTGGAAAGTTACCTCTATGTTACAATAAAGTGACCTCTAGATCCCTCTAGGTTCTGAAAACCTTTAGGCTAATGGTCCTTTATGTGTTACTTGTGTGCTACTTCCACACTTCTTGTCCTTGTAGTCAGCCGTAAGCAGGGGATGTTTGGGATTAAAACCATGCAATTCTGCTCAAACTCATTCAGTCCTATGCATGACATCTTCACGCGCTGTCCTCTGACAAAAATAAACATGTTTCATTAAAGATTTTATACTTAAAAAAAGAGGAAGGTGAAAATGATGAATGCCTTGAGGTGTCTGAAAAAAAAACAATTGCTCTAACCAGATCATATCACACTATTACAGAAATTATTGTTCAGCATTTCACAAATCCGCAGTTGCAAAGGATGATTAAATTTTCAATCTAGTTGGGCCTTTAGAGTGAATTTGATTAGGATTCTGTCATAAAACATGGATCATCCAAGTTTTTGGTTCCAAGGGAATAGACTTAACTGCAATAGTTCAAAGTTGTAATTATAAGTCAACTCCTGGATTGTGAAGGTTTTTGTTAAATCTTTTTTAGTTGTTTTTATCACTCATTTTGGTCATCATGCAAACCCAATACTGCTTTATTGTCTGGAAACCAGAGCAGATGTAGAGCAGTTTTGGTGAGTTTTGTCCGGCACTGCCTTAATATTGTATTTATTTCTTAAAATCTTCCCCCTACTGTTGGTAAAGCATTTTACACTGTATGCTATGCCAACGCCTGAGGCTTACTGCTTTAGGAATAAACCATTTTGTTCTTGGCACATAGCAGAAAACCTGGGGTATTTTCTTACAAGTGGTCTGGCACTAAAATACTATTATTTCTAATTATATTAGTGGAACTTAAAATATTAGAGTTTAAAAAAGCGATCATGTTTTGGCAAATCTCAAAGATTTTTTTGGCTAAAAACCTCCTCTAGATGATCACATAAACAATTAGATTGTAGAAATTGCAGTATGATGCAGGATTTTTACATAAAATTATCACCTTATATTTATATAATGTCTCAAGCCTTTTTTTCATCACAATAGATGAAATAAAAACGGCCAGATAAAGGTGTCCTTTGCAACAAAATACTTTGCTATATTTGACACGTTCCACATTGCAAACTGTCGGTCGTAATGGGAGATGGACATTACTGTGCTGAAGAAATTCAGAAGCCACAAGTACAAGTTGGTTTTCCTTCTCTCTCGTCTCCCCCAAAGCCAAACCACTCTTCCTGGTACACGGCTTCTCTCCAAATGATTCATTCAACCATCCACCCACAAAAGAAACACTGAAACAAAGAGCGAACGCAACATACTTAGCTTATACTTTTCCAACCACATGCCTCTGCACTCAGTGCCGAGACCCCCCCTTCCCCTTCCATAGTCTTGTTCATCGTTTTTTGTCTTTACCCAGACAGACATATGCTCCATCTTTTCCTAAAGGGAGGCCCAAACACAACAACGATCCACAGCACCGCAGGTCGCGATCGGCTTCAAGCCCCAGACCTGGGATGACATCATTCCAGAGTGCTTTTCTCCACCAACTCCTTCCTCTCTCTGTAGCCATCCTGCTGAAGAAAGGTCTCCGTTCCAACACAAATCACCCATCCTTGTACTTAATGACAGGGTAGAGCTAAGTGATGCCATGGGGGCAGAGCTGGAGGTACTTTGGTCTGGGCTTCTGCCCACAAAAGATTCCTCCCTGAAACATGTGGCTTGAGTCTCTATTTCTTTCTCTGTCTGAACGGAGCTTAAACCAAGGGAGTGATGGAATAGCAGGCCAGGGAGCAGGAAAAAGGGAAACCACAAAATGAGCTTGTAGTCCAAAGGAAAAGATCATTTGCCGCTCAGGTGGGATATGATTGCGCTTTCATCTCAGGTTGGCTTTCTCCTGCGGATGGCATTCAATAGTAGAAGCAAAACCTTTGGACAAAATTTAAGGATCAAGGTTGAATATGCAACTCAATCATTTTTTGCAAGTTTCCTACTGACATCAGGGCATATGGGTGCTATTTAATCCTGTGGTTAGGTTTAGGGTTATGCACATGACACAACCAAGGTTTATTTTTGACCCTTGGCTGCACGTAAAGGCAATAAATGACGGAAATAATGAACTTTCTTAGCAGTCGTGGACAGAAGATCTTTTTTCAGAGGCTTTAAAGCAGACTGATAAAATAGTAGAATCTCCAGGGTCTAAAATTAAAATGATTTATGAACCTGTCCTCTGTGGCTCTTCAAAGGGTACCTCGGTTCATTACATTATGTTTTTACAGACAAGCCCTTAACCCAGATGCAAGTTAGTCTTTAGGAAAAAAGTTAGATGATATCCAGAAGGTTTGAAGTTTTGCTGGGTCATTTCTTAAAAGTCTTAAATTAGGTTTGAACCAATTTCTGATCAGTAGATGCAGGTGCATCTCAGTAAACCACCATCCATCTATCATCTACCGCTTGTCTGTCATGGTCTCATGGAGACTGGGGAATCCTGGACAGGATGCACAAAGGACAGACGACCATATGCACACACACATTCAAACCTCAGGGCAATAATAGGTACCTCCATGTGGTGTTGCTAACTTGCTTAGTTTCATGCTTCTCCCATTGACATATGTAACAAGACAATAGATCTGTTCGTTGTTCACTCATCGCTCGCATATGCAATACCACATCTCTGATACAATATTTTTATAGTAAGCCAACAAGACACAATAATTTGGGAGACCATAGTATCCAACCATTGTGAGCTACTGGCATGCAAATCAAGGTCATAGCCTGTAACTACGTTTTAATACTGGGAACAAAAACAATGTAAATTGATTTTTTTCCTTTTGTGTAGACTTGTGCTCTTCTGCAATATTTAGCCTTAAGCTGTCATAGTGCTTGAAGGTATCTTTGGCCTATGAAGCTACATTAAAACACTTCATATTAAGCCATATTTTTGTGTTTGAATGGTTCTATCAACATTCAGCAAGAATGCTGAAACTGATCTGATTTATCAAAGGAGCTTATTCATAGAAGAGACAAAAGTATCTTTGCTTGGTATTCTCACTTCTTCCTCAAAGAAATATTAAGTATTCATCCCTTAAGATTTTGCAATCTTTCTTCTCCACTTACAGTTCAATCTTAAGCGAGGTGAATCATATAAAAATACTTATTTAATTTTCCATAAAGTGATGTTAGCCTATACAAAGTTCCTTTATCATGATAAGGCCCGGTCAACTCCGAACAACACCAAAGGCATGAGTGAAAGGGAATCTTGAAAACTCAGAGCAGCAGTTAGAAACTTGTTTTTTTTTTCTCCTTACATTCAACCAAAAGATGGTTAGGGTACACAACTCAAACAATCATAAGAAACCATGAAATATCTTACAAATATGTGGTGAAAGAAAGGATTGTAGGCTTTGATTGTACAACAACATAAAACCAATCTCAAGTGCTGAGTTCTTGATATTTGAAAGCATTCTTTTTGTCTGACAGATATGTTGGAGAACACTTTCAGTGCTGTTTCCTTCTTTCCAGTGAGGAGACATTTGAGGCATAGTTAGTCCCGTACGACTGAAACAGATGTCAACCGCTGGTTAGGAATCCAACATCTAGAGTCATTTTCTCCTCTCGTTTTTAGGCATTCCTCCATTGTCTGCTCCTGCCAGAACAACCGCTGACTTTAACAACCTGGCAAAGAAAACTTTAAACCAAAACAAATACATTGAACACAGACAGACAAGAAAAAGCAACCAGCATTTTATTTGTGTCTGACTATGCCATGTTCTGGGAACGGTATTTGTGTGGAGATAAGTCTCTGTTTTGTTCATGTTATTTTCGTGGTATTTTTAGGCCTTGAATGCCCCTCTCCCCTCCTTTGACATTCCAACATATACTTCATGTTACTATTCAATTTACCTGTTTCTTATCTCCAGTCACAAAAATCTTGCACTGCAAAAATCATCTCAAAATGATTAAAAATGTCTTCAATTAAAGGTATTTACCCTTAATTTGAGCAGGTAAATAAGATGATTTGCCAATGGAATTAGTATTTTTACTCTTCAAATAAGGTATCTAGATAGAATGCCCTTGAAATAAGACGGTGCAATTGTTTTTTCTTATTTTAAGTTTAAATTGTCTTGTTCCATTGGCAAAGGGTCTCACTTAAATCCTTATTTCAAGAAAAAAATGCACTTATTTTAAGAAGAAATTACTTATTTAGATGTCATTTTTTTGCAGTGTGCTAGTGCTTTGTTGGGTCCAGAAACACAAGATTGGAACTTCCCCAGTTAAACAAGACTTTCCATTCAAATCACTCAAAAATACCCTCAATTGACAGTTAGATTTAAACAAAAAATGTTATAATATAGACTGTGCCCTAAATCCTCAAGAGCATGAGTATTTTATTTATTATGAAAAGAGTGTTTTAAGATTGTTTAGCTTCTCTTAAATAAATTGTATTGTTCTGCTAATTGTAAATCTGGCTAAAAACTAAATCTTAAATGCATTAAAATATTGACAATGGAAATGCAAACTATGAATGTCATGATCTTGTCACTGATGACTGGCTTAATTACTCATTCCATTCACCTAACTCTTCCTCATCGCTGCTCATTGGATCCACCTGCTCTTGTCTCTATTTAAGGTGCTTGCATCCAGTCATCAGTGCTGGTTTATTGTTGTTCTCTCTAGCCAGTTGTGAGTTTTTAGAGTTCCTTGGTGTTTCTGATCTCCTGATTCTGACCTGTTCTGCCTCTCAAACACTGAGCCTACCAGTTCCCATCTGATCTCAGCGGTGAGAGTGTTTTTAGCATTACCTTAGTGTTTCTGATTACCTGATCCTGTTTTGCCTCTCAACCACTGAGCCTGCCTGTTCCCATCTGATCTCAGCGGTGAGAGTGTTTTAAGCATTACCTTAGTGTTTCTGATTACCTGATGCTGTTTTGCCTCTCAACCACTTGGCAGTCTTAACAGTTTGCCTGAACTGTCCTTAGATTCCTGGATTATCTGAGCCTGCCCGTTCCTGTTCTGATTTGTTTGTCTGACCAGGCTTCAGACACCTGGACCTCTAAACCTGCCTGTTCCTATTCTGATCTGGTTGTCTGACCTGGTTTTGGATTCCTGGACCTCTGAGCCTCCCTGGTTCTGTTTTGATCTGTTTGCCTGACCTGGCTTGGGACTCCTTCATGTTCTATGGGGCTGCAGCATCTGGGACACTCTGGGCGGTGCCCGTTGCACCTGTGGGCAGCCCTTCGGCTGGATCCTATCTCATTCTCTGGTGATGGACTGAGCTGTTAAATCAGGTTAGTGACTCACGTGCATAATCATCCTCCGTCAGATTATCATGGTCACTAACCAGTGTTTCTCTCCTGCAGAGGTTCCTGCCTTAGACACCCTGGCCGCTGCTACTGCAGATCTGTTTTTATTAAATAAACACTTTTTGAGTAATCCCACTGTCTGTCTTGCCTATATACTGGGTCCTTCTGTTCTGAGCAGTGACAATGAAACTTTTTTATTCATTGAAATTGACTGGAATACAGTAGTTTCTTTACATCCATGAATACTCTAAATGGTAGAATCTGCTTCCTCAATGGCTGCCTGTTCCTGAAGAACTCCTCTAATTGGCTGTCCAGGCCCCTCTTGATGATTCTTTCTTCCTACAGATTATTCCTCCAGTTGGACACAGTGGGTACATTTCTCATTAGCTTTTTCAAACACACATTTTGAAGTACCACATCAGGTGTTTTTGATGTGATGCTGCAAGCTTCAATGGCTTAATGCAAACAACAAAATTCACAAAAAAGTTTGTCCCCCCGCCCAAGGTGGTTTTTGTCTTCATCGTTAAAGGGTTAGTTTGCAAAAAGGGAGATGAAAATAGTTGGTGTTCTGCTGGGTCGCAGGGATAGTCAGAACCCCAGCTCCAAATCTGCCTCTTCTCTCCTATCTACAGCTCAGATCACACAGTGAATGGGCTCAAAAGCAGAGGCAATGGGATTTAGACGCTTAAGTGTTCTTTCAGCTTCGTCTTCCATCAAACCAAATGTTTTAAATGTTTTGTGGTTGTAATGTATCGCCGGGTATCCAATGTATTCAATTGCTAGCTGAAGCATTGACCAACCCTGTGACATCACCGTTTGAGGTACTGCAGCCTGGTGGTACACTGACCAAAAAAATATAAAACAAAACTTTGTTTTTTCTTTTACGTGTATATTTACGTGTACACAATCTTATGAATTAAGTTAGTTTGGTTGACTGTTTCATTCACTCTTTAAAGCAAATGGAAACACAGTAAATTAATTTGTATTCCTTTTCTTTCAAACTTTTAAAAGGTCTCTTAAAATTTGCATTTCAGTTGGATAGTAACACCAGGCTAACACTAAATACAGTACAGATGGGGAGAGCACCATAATGAACTTTTTGAAGAGTTTCAGTCTGGCTTTAGAGCTCATCATAGCACTGAAACAGCTCTGGTGAAAGTCACTAATGATATTCTCATGGCCTCAGATAATGGACTTGTATCTGTGCTCGTCCTGTTAGATCTTAGTGCTGCATTTGATACAGTTGACNTCTGGTTGAACTGTAAAGTGCCTTGAGATGACATGTGTTGTGAATTTGGCGCTATATAAATAAACTGAATTGAATTGAATTGAATTGAGAGCGGGTAATGAGGAACCCAAATCATTACCGGTACCTGTCAGTGACATTAGCAACAGTGCAGTGTGAGAGCAATTACCAAGCCTATGCAGTTCAAATTATTGCATAAGAAGGAAGTTTGGCCAGATTCTTTTTTTTTTTTTTTGCAGCACGTCCACAGCTATAACTTGGGCTTTGTCCGAATGTAACATCTATATGGAGTACTTTATAGGGGTTACGCCATTTTATGAGTTTCCAAATGTCTAATGGATGAAAAAGTAGTGGACTCAAAATTTCCCACAGTGCACTTTGAAAAGTAGTGTACATCAATGACAAGCAGATATATCCCAGAATGCTTTGCAAGATTATCGACAGATGTGATCATCTGTCCGAACCGTCAGTTAATGAAGTCTACTATATAGTCCCTGCTCTATATAGTGATTAAGGGGTCAGTGTGAGGCCAGCAAGAGAACCAGTACATCTACCTTTTTGCTGCAGTTGTTTCCTTTTTTTTCAGGCTCCATGAGCATGCTGAGATTTTTGTTTCAGTTTTTGTGCACATTGATAACATAAGAGCAATTTCAACAAATAGGAAGATGTATCAGATTTTCTAACTTATTCTGATATTTCTGCATGACTGGTATACTTTAGTGGATTCAGATTTTATTTGTTACTCTACCTTTCCATTTCTTTAAACCTGTTGCATATTGTAGGCCTAATCTAGACCATGTTTATAGGTAGACTTAAAAATCGCTCTTTTTTAAGTGAGTAGCTATAGCATAAAAATTTGCTTTTCTGCTTTTTTATTGCAGCCTAACTTTAGATAGGAAACTTATTGTTTTTGTTTCTTGACCTTTCAACCACAGTATTGAACATTTTCACTTTCGTTAATATTTCTGGAAAAAAAACACACACACCAAAAAACAAGGTCTTCATCTTCCTGTTCGTAATCATTAAACTTCAATGTTTTCCACTAATTATGCTAGAATCATTGCGCCATTATGGTGTTGTTAGACGATTAGATGAGGTCAGATATTGAAATCTCATCCCACCATTCTCTAATGAAGACAACAATGCTTCCAAGAGCCAAGTCATAAAACAACCAGTCATCGTCACTTTTCTTCACCTTCACTCTGCTTTCTGAACTATACAAGCTTCTGCAAGAACAAACGAGAAACATTCTTTCATATGTTAGAAAAAAAATTAAAATGCATATTTGTCTGTTAAAGAATCTCTAAAAATGAAATACATTCTTTTTTCCCCACTGGATTGTGGGGCTAACAGCTGCACACTTAACACCACAGTCTAAATTGGATAATTTTTACTTCTTCTGCTCAGAAGTTCACAACACAGTTGTTCCAAAATACAATAAGTGATTCCTTATGATTATTAACATAAAAAAGTAATGTTTTGACTGCTTCAAGAGGTGCTTTTACATTAAATCCTGTACTTAGACCAATAAATAGTATATTGGCCACATTGAGAGGTTTGCATGCTTTTCTCTGCACTGCTAAACCTGTCATTGTTGTGGGTCAGCTCCCTCAGCCCCCCCCATAAATCTTACCTCATGGACGCACTGCAGCACTGCGCCTCCTGCTTTTCCTCTCACTTGCAGTGGATTACAGCGAGAAGTAGACAGCCTGTGTTACGTCAAGGCGTCCAAAATTCCTCAACCTTCCGGGAATTCCTGCTTGGAGCCAAGTCGTCTATTTGGTTGTCATCCAGGAGGCCCTAATGGAAACCCAGGTGGAACATGCAGACACTTCTTGTCCACTTCACTGCATGCCGTTTACTCAAAAAATAAAACCTGTACTTTATACAGTTAAGCAAGCATCTATTTGAACACCTATTTATACTATTTTGTAAAATAACAAGTTTTGGGGTTTTCAGTGATACACCAACACATAATGCTGTGTAACTGTGGATAGGTAAATGATACATGGTTTTCAAATTAAAATCCCAAAACATTTCCTGAATTTGTATTTTTCTTTTTCATTACTTTGCAAAAGCTCTCTTCTTTGTGGTTAGGTCTCCACAAATGTTGAATAGGGGTGTCATGATCTTGGCAATGATGTCAGTTCTGGTTACTCATTTCACACACCTGTCCATCTCCGCCCAGTTCTCATTATCCGCTTATGTAATCCACCTGCTTCAGCCTCTATTTAACCAGCCTTCTAATCAGTCACCAGTGCCAGATAATTTTCGAGCCTGTGGTGAGACTTCTCTAGCATTCCTGTGTTTCTGATTACCTGATCTTGACCCAGTTCTGATCTCTTTGCCTGACCTGTCTTCTGACTCTTGCTGGATATCTGTTGCTCTGTGTATCGAAACTGGAACTGTTATGGATCAGCATCTCTTTGGATCTCTGACTTCCTGGCTCTGACTACTGAGCACATATTGACTCCAGCTTTGGCTTCAACCTCTGGATAATCCTGCCTTCCTTCGTTATCTCGGTTCTGATCTGCTGCCTGTCCTCCGACCTCAGATACTTCAATGTCTGGTACTCTGTGGGCGGCGCCCGCCACGTGTTTTTGGCAGCAGACCAGCTGGAACCAACCTCACCCTCTGGACTCGGACCAAAAATCAGGTTAGTGACTCACACGTTCATTATCATCCACCTCTAGAAGGACATGGTCATTAACCTGTTGTTGACTCCTGCAGGTCTAAACCATTCCACTGTTAACCTCATTCTCAATCTCTTTTGCCATTTCTAATTTTCTTTATTTTTCTATCCAAGATTGCAGTTAGCTCCCTCCCTTAAATGATTTATGTTAAATTAAATCATTAAACCCTTTCTTGCAGGCCAAATATAGTATAGACTGATCCTGGAAATCTGTAACCAGACCCTGACATAAAACTTTGATATCTACATTATCAAGCATTCTTGCCTTGGAGAAGATATTGTGTTTTCAAAAAGATATAAGAAAAGTTTTTGCTATTCTTGGAAAATATAAAAACTCATAATGATGAATGACTAAATGTACTCTAGCTAATTTTGCTTTGGGTTTTTATTTTTATAGTGGTTGTAAGTCTGTAGGTAGGACACTTATGTCGGGAGGCCTAGATTAGGGAAAGACAATACCATCACCTCATATCCAGCTTGTGGACTGTGAGTAAATCTCTTGGACTAAAGGGCTGGTTATACTACCACAGCAGTGTGTCGCAGTGAACTTGTCGCAGATATTTTTGATTAATGCTCAATTTTGACATGTGGTCTGCGCTATGTTATTCCACCCTACAAGGCCAGAGGGACATTCACAAACTAGCTGCGGGTCTAGATACGGCTGAGGCGGTGAGAAAGCGGAAAAACACAAGGGTCAAGTTTGTGTGACAACAGAGGTACATGAGGGTGAAAAAGAGTGGGCATGCAAGTGAAGAAAGGGTCCCAGAGTTCTTAAGCACCTCGCTTTTTTAGCTGGTCCATCTTCAAGAGTTGTTTTCCACAATGGCGGTCATACAAACAAAACAAGCCGGTATGGTACCAAGCAGGATATACGGATAGTGTAGAGTGGATGTAGATTTGACCAATCAGAGGCCTCCTGTCTGTGGTACTGTCTGCAGTCACCTACAATTTGGGAGAGGTGCACCAGAGTGTCTGCAGGAGGGGTGGGGGCACATTTGCGTTCACTGCGACACACATGCAGACGACCTGGTTTCTGAGTATAAATCAGGCTGTAGTCTCAACAAACAATACTGAGATAGCAAACTTAAACTACTCTACCTAACAAAACCTAACAATCAAGAAATGTTTGTCACTTTAAATGTTTAAGTTGTAATCGTGTTTTTTTATGGTGTATGTTTTGTTCATTTGTGAGTTACTTGTCTTTGTGTCTATTTTCAAAAATACAAAAGGCAATAAACAGATTATTGGAATAAAAAAAAATTGAAGAGATGAATTTACCACTAGAATGTTTGTCTTTATTACAGTAGCAGCCATTCAAAATGGCCCTTCCCAGTCAAATGCCAGCCAATTAGCAGCCCACTTCCCCCAACTCCCAGCAGAATCCCCTCCAACCTCCAGCCACTGGCCTTCTCATGTTTGTGCATATTTTTGGTACTCTGGCTCCACCCTTTCACTGAATTGCAGGGTCTGAGATGGCACTTCTGCTTTGATCTTAATGTCCAGAAATCATGACAGAAAGAATATTTTAGTACAAATATTGATGTTTAAAAAGGAATTGTGGGCGACCAGCCAAGGAACAGCCAGGGACCAGCCCAGGACCAGCCAGGGACCAGCCAAGGAACGACAAGGGCCCAGCCAAGGAACCGCCAGGGCCCAGCCAAGGAACCGCCAGGGCCCAGCCAAGGAACC
>NW_015151012.1:445530-451193 GCF_000732505.1 Cyprinodon variegatus | reverse complement strand
CCAGGGCCCAGCCAAGGAACAGCCAGGGACCAGCCAAGGAACCACCAGGGCCCAGCCAAGGAACAGCCAGGGACCAGCCAAGGAATGACAAGGGCCCAGCCAAGGAACCGCCAGGGCCCAGCCAAGGAACAGCCAGGGACCAGCCTAGGAACAGCCAGGGACCAGCCAACGAACCACCAGGGACCAGCCAAGGAACAGCTAGGGACCAGCCTAGGAACAACCAAGGAACAGCCAGGGACCAGCCTAGGAACAGCCAGGGACCAACCAAGGAACAACCAGGGACCAGCCAAGGAACAGCAACAGCCAAGAACCAGCCAAGGAATAACCAAGGACCAGCCAGGGACCAGCCAAGGAACGACAAGGGCCCAGCCAAGAAACCGCCAGGGACCAGCCTAGGAACAGCCAGGGACCAACCAAGGAACAGCCAGGGACCAGCCAAGAACCAGCCAAGGAACAACCAAGGACCAGCCAAAAAAGAACCAAGGACCAGCCAGGGACCAGCCAAGGAACAACAAGGGCTCAGCCAAGAAACCGCCAGGGACCAGCCTAGGAACAGCCAGGGACCAACCAAGGAACAGCCAGGGACCAGCCAAGGAACTGCAACAGCCAAGAACCAGCCAAGGAACAACCAAGGACCAGCCAAGGGCCCATCAGGGAAAGTGGGGAAATTTTGAATGGCTACTACTGCATAAGTTGATGTAAACTAAATAATTAAATGTCCAATTAAATAATCATAAATATATATAATGATTCATTAAATAATTAAATGTCATATGAAATATCTAATTATTTCAAATGACCTATTAAATAATTTATTGTCATTAAAAATTTATTAATTTAAATTAATATAATTTCTTCATGTGAATAAATACATAGTGATGTAATTATATTTACTTCTAGGGGGTCTCAGGCTGAAATTTTTGGGAACATCAAGCATCACTTCTCATCTTCTACATTAATGTTTTGGTCATTTGCATAAACCCTAAAAAAAACCTATTCAAGTCTGTTGCTGTAACCTAACAATGTTTGAAAAAACCCAAGGCTTAAATTATCGAATTAATCATCTTAATATGCAAACCAATCATAGCAACCTTCCACAAAGCTAAATGACTCCTTCATGGCTGTTGCATGCTGCGTTAAGCTAAAACACAACTCAGTCTGTCACATGAGATCATCTTATTGCACATTTGATCATTTTTATTGCATAACATGCTGTTAGCGAGCTCTGTGAAACTACATACATTAAGCTGGGCCCTGTTTTAAAACCTCGCCTGGAGGTTTAAGAGTTTATTTTGACGGAGTCCCTCAGACCGAGGGGAAGGAAAATGTCCCGCCAGGAAATTCAAATGAAAATGGGTCCACTAGGAATTGAAAAAAAGGTACTTTTAAGAGCTTTCCATATTTATTTCTAAGTGAGTGATGGCTTTCATAGGGTGCAGAGTCATTTAAATGAATGTAAGTGTCAGGCATTAAGGTGGCAGATGAATCACGTCCACTTTTCCCTCCTTGGCCGTTCCAAGAGCTTTTGTTGGAAAAGAATAGCGTGATCGCTTACAGCTCTGGCCCTCACCGCCGGTTACCCTGCCTAAATCAACAGCCGCCCTGCAGTTCTGGTGCACAAGACGTTTTCAAGATTATAATGGAGCTGTGAAACGGAAACCTGCCACACACCGCTGACTGACGACCAGTGCTGCACACACGCGCAGGCCGGGATTTAACAGCGGTGTGTGTTTGGGATGGCTGATGATAATATTTTAGTCGGTGTCTGTGTGTGACGGCTTTAAGTGAAATGTAATTGTGGTTTACAAGGTTTGGCTTCCAAGGAATCCATCAAACAAAGAGACAAGAACCTTAAAGCAGAAATACATTGGCATATAAGAGAGATTTTCCTTTCTGTTTCAGCGGAGAAAAAAAATCATATAAAAATACAGGAAATATTAAGGTCTTTTTAAAACTTTGAACTCCAACTGATTGCTCAATTGTTTCCTCTTGAGGTCCATGTGTGGATAGCAGCCACCAGAAAGGCTTTTGGCTTTCTGTAAACCATATTTAAAAATTTCCTACTTACCTCACGCAGAAGTGTTGCTTAATCACAGTCAGCGCCTGAGGAATAGTGAAGAAAGAGGGCTTCATTCAGTTTGGCCAGGAGTGCATCTGAGCCCTCTTTGCTCCAACACGTTATTGTCTTTCTGTGGGAGATTTATCAACTAGAACGCTTTACTAAAACTCATATTTGTCTTGAAAACTGGACAGAAATGCAGTGTGCTGTAAAAGCATCAATACTCCTTGAGCCTTTCCACACTTGACATGATAACAACCGTTTTCTGTATCACAATCTTTATGCTGTGAATCATTTGCTCATCTAGAGAGAAACGTTTGACAATACTCAGTTGCAACGTGGCCTAAAGTCTGTAAGATTGTATGGAGGGCAGATAGAACCAATCATTTTAAAGTCTGGCCGATTAAATTAAATTTATTGATCTCACATTGGAGAAATTAACCTCTGCATTTAACCCATCCCTTGGGGAGCAGTGGGCTGCCATGGTGCGGCCCCCGGGGAGCAGTATGGGGTTAAGGATCTTGCTCAGGGACCCAGAGTGCTGGCTGTGGGGAACAAACCGGGTTATTGCAACCTTCTCAGCGCACAAGCGCACTGCTCTAACCACTAGAATAACACTTCCCCCAATTGTATTAGGGTGCAAAACTTTGAGACTTTGACTAGACCAGTTTCGCTTCAGGCAGCTTTAATCTTAAAATGTATGTTGTAGCTCTGGTTGTGCTTTGCTTTAAATATCCAAGAAAAAAAAGGGGGAAAAAAAGTGGCGAGTAATGTTTGATTTATCTAAAGGGTTTTATCTGTTACTAATGGGTTTGGCTGTAATTTAAGGACAGATTCCAATATATCTGCAGTGTGGGGACTATAATATGATATGATTTTATATTTTTAATTGCTATTTTTGCACAATTTGTTTAACTAAGAATTTTTTTGTCGTTAAATAAGAGATTGACATTGTTTAGATTTACTTATATCTTTCTACCCCTTTTATTATACAATAGAATAGAATAGAAAATCCCTTTATTGTCCCACAATGGGGAGATTCTGGTGTTTACAGCAGCAAAAAGATTATAGAAAAAATGGTCACACAAATATGTATAAGAATAACATAATAGTGAAGATTTTAAAGATGAACAATAAAATACTCTACTGTAAAGTGTTATAACAATGTAACAAACTGTGCACCTGTACTGTAGAGGATATTTGAAAATAGCAGCAACATCATAGATGTGCAAAATGACAGCAGCATGTTATTTAATTGACTAAGGTTTATATCATTACATTTTGATTTTATTTGTTTATGCTCCTGGTGTTGGCACATTTATTTCACTCTGGATTCTAATGAGTAACGTCTTTGTTCACTTTACAATAAAGCAAAAAAGCAAAAAAAAGATTTAAAGTTCAGTTTTCATTCTTTTCCTGCTTTGTGTGCCAACTCTCACAGTTGCAAAGCGACAGAGCGTATGGTGGTAAAAGTTGCTGAAGGTTAGACCTGTTTGAATTCACAGCCAAAAGTCTTCCGGTCTCCTTATTTTCACAGACTTTGAAGGATCCAGTCAAGGTAGACGGCGTCCTTGGAAGACGCAGCCCATGAATTCGAATTTCAAACGCACCAACTGTATTCAGATTAGGCAGGATTTTGTGCAAGGGAAACTGTTTGGTAGGCAGGTAGGTAAAGGGACACATTTTTAAGTTGCTGCACTTTGGCTTTTGAAGATTTGAGTTTGAGTCAAAGCAGGGATTTAACTTTTTTTTCTAAATTGGGTTACTTAGCCTCAACAAGTCTTTAATGGGGCTGGTTGCAGCTGCATAAATGAAACCTTTGATTTCATCATTTCATTTACAGAGCACACTGCTCTGGTTTTATAAACTTAGGGACTGATCTTCAGAAGGTTTGCATGTGTTAAAACAGGTGCAGCGTGTTTGTATGTGCAGAGCAGACCTTTGAAGAAGGGGAAAAGTGATTTGCATTTGCAAACCATTTTTTTGCATGTGCGCCTTCATTAGTATGCAGATCATATTTTGATGACTAAACCGCACAAATTCATGGGTGGACTATATGCAAACATTTAACACGTGCAAAGGGAGTTTTTTTTGTGGGAATTTTTTGTACTTCTGACAGACAAACTAGCATGTAATAATATCTGCAGTAATTGTTATCACAGAGGAGGCACTGGTACAACGGCGGAAAATGGTGAGATGTTCTGTCCTCATACAAACATTTTTGAGTTTCAGAAATAATAAATTGATATCAAAGAAAAAAACATCTATGCTGATCGGAACAAATGAATGCAGCAGCAAAAAAAGCAAAAAATCTTTATATAATTAAACCAAAAGGAAAAAGATGACTTAACTCAAATATTGTTTCATCCTCATAAAAAAAGTACATTTAAAAAAGGAGGTAAACTGCAGGAACCAGGAGCCCAAATTAGAAGAATGCAGGTAGAAATTTAGGGAGATTTTAACAGAAAATACTCTGGACCAAATGTGGAGCTCTGAGGCGGGAGGACTGGTTAAACATTATCACCATTTTATCTTTACCATCTCCCTGCTCAGCATTTTATATTTTCTGTAAACTTTAAATTACGTTGCAAAGGATCTGTTTTTTGTTTGCAAACACAACAGTCAAACCCATTCACCCATGCTATGTGTTACAGTCTCTGGATTGAAGTATACTGATTTCAAAACAGCTTAAAGTAGTAAATTATTTGATTTGCATTAATGTTACTTTCTGGAAGCTGGATGGATGCAGTCCATTTAAAAATGCATTCTAACTTTAAATTACTGCTGATATATTGAATATTGAGTATTTATTTGATTTCAACATTTTGGAAACACATCTTTTGCATTAGATGGAGATGCTTCCTGCAGGGGTCAGCATCAGTGGATCCATGTCCCCTACTATCTCTTTTTTTATTATTCTAGTGGAAACGCACTGAAAATAACTGCCAAGCAGAAATTAAAGTTCCAGAAAGCTCAGGAGAAAAGATCCATTTGAGTTTACATTTCCATAAACCAAATCTACATTAAGGTTCAGAAAATCAAGTAGACTTGGCAGCCTGGCTGCAGACCTGCATTGTCAGAACCTTTCGTTGCAGACTTGCAAAATAGGGACTCCTGCACTGTCAGGGCCGGAAGTTTATTCTGAAAGCTGTATTCGATGCCTTAGGGAATAGCGCACAGCACGTGTCTGCTGCTGGATTGGAGTTTTTTGACACTGTTAAACTAAGTATAAATTCAGTTGTACAATAAGTGGGTATATAGTAAGCAAAATTCCTCATAGGACAGCCAATCTCCATTGTCGTTTAGAAAATGTCTTATAGACCAAATGCGCTTTTCCATCCAGCAATTCAAATACAGAGACTTATTTCTATGTAGCACATATCTATTATCCATATAGGAGTTTGGTGGTGAGTAAAATTGTGCATGTACTTAAGTTTCCAGCATAACAACACTTGTTTGTGAAAGGAAGCTAGCTTCACTGGGAGTTTATCTACGCTAGCTTTTACTTTAGAAAGGCTTCAAATCAACTTTGCTTTTACTTTGAAAGTCTCTGGGTCCTGACAGTGCAGCTGTGGGTCCTGACAGCACAACCAGGGTCCTGATA
>NW_015151012.1:421774-444862 GCF_000732505.1 Cyprinodon variegatus | reverse complement strand
CTGGGCCTGACAGTGCAGCCAGGGTACTTACAGTGCAGCTTCTGGGCCTGACAGTGCAGCCAGGGTACTGACAGTGCAGCCAGGGTACTGATTTGGAGCCAGGGTACTGGCAGTGGAGCCAGGGTACTGGCAGTGGAGCCAGGGTCCTGACAGTGTAGGTCTGCAGTCAAACCCCTCTCAGTAGACTGAGTAGTTAAGTCTGTGATTGTAACATAATTAGATGTTTCCAAAGGGACTCTGCTACAGGCAAAATATGAATAAAATGCAAAGATGCAATGTTGGGAGTTAAGTTAGATATCAAACAATTATTTAAGTCCCCTTGTGATTCCTCTAAAAGATGATTTTAACGCCAGGCAGTACCAAAGGTGGGGTTCAGCTCTCAGCTTTCTCAAAGTAACCATCTGTTTCCACAGCCACTAAGATCCGAGAATGCGGATGGCACTCCGGTAAATAATTCTACAAGGCCATATGTTTGGAACGTCAAACCTGGACCCTTTGTGAGAGGAAACCCCCACTGGGCTTTTTTTCTGTCAAAGTTTAGTCTATAGAGAATCTGCTGTTGTTATTTAAGAGGTATGTTTGGTAACATTTAGTGAAGTAAGGGGGTTAAGTCAAATGGTGGGGGCTCTTAATGCTTGTTTAAAAAAGTTTAATTAAAGGCTATGAGAAGATTATATAAAAGTAACAGAGAATATTGGTAAGGAAGCAAATATTGGTAAGGACAGAGATTCAGTGAGAATTATGACATTTGAAGGTGAGGTGCACAGAAAATCCTGTTTTGAAATGGACAACTAATGATCCTCATCTGTATGAATTAAAGAACTCACTGTCAATCAATCCTTTCAATATCTTTATAACCACTTAATTCATCAGGAGTGCCAACAAATGTACCATTCTACAGCCCCAGAACACAATAAAATAAATCTTAATAACTTGCGCTTAGAGTATTGTAAACTGCAAAATATATAATCTATCATCTGGAAGACATCCAGAATGGTCTTAGTTTGATTAGGGGTGGGGTACTCTGCAAAAACCAATGTCTAAGAGAAAGAAAATTAATGAAAAGTTAAATTGGTGACCTGTCATTATTATTGTCTTGTTGCTGCATTTATTTTGTCAGGGAAAACTAATCCTGAGTCAGTTAAAAGTCAGGGAATTCTGAAATTATGTAAGACTGTGGAAACCCTGTATAAAATAACTATGTATAATGATTTTCTAGAAAAGTCACATTATATTAATAGTATTATCTTGTATAAAGATACTGTGACTCTAAAATAAAAGTTATTCATTTGTGACATATACTTCTGTCTTGTGATTTATCTTAAGTTTTTAACCTGTCATGTTTTTTTTTTGATTTCTAACATTACAATTTATATTTTTCCAATCACACAACAGTTTAAAGCAAAGTTTAGTTTGAAAAGAATGTGCAGGAAGGATTAAAAAGCATGTTAACATGGTAATGTGTATATATATATATAAAAACATACATATTTATATATATATATATCCTTCAAGATTGTTTATTTGACCAGATATTTGATTAATCAATGACTTTTGAGCAACTTCAGTCAAATATTTTCCACAGTTGCTCAGCTACAGGTAATTTAGCATATACTGTATAGCATACTTACTTCATTTCTTAGTTTCTGATGTGATTATAGGCTTTTATTCCTATTTTACCACCACCTCTAACTATCTAAAATTAAGCAAAAGTTTCCATTAAAGTGGCCATTTTAATTAGACAACAGCCCTGAACACACCAGGGAGTGAGCAGCATCTTTTAGCCAGCTCGATCCTCTGACCTTTACCTAATAGGACATCAGACAAGCTGTTTCCGAGGAAAACTAAGAAGTGTAAATAAAGGATGGGATGCAGTCCAGCCATCTTGGGCTGATGTGTGCACAGATGTTTTGTCAACTGGATGCAAAGCGGTTCTCAGAGCAATATATTAGAAAATTCTGCCTAAAAATAACTTTAATTTCTCTAGTACTTGCTCCAGACACAACACATGTATCCTTCCTCCCTGTTTTAATGAGCAAATATTTTTATTAGTGACCCAAACCTTCTTAAAATCCTCCATCCTTTGCTCCTGTGGACTCCCTGCCGACCCTTGTTCCCATGGCAATTAGGAAGAAACCTCAGCTAATTAGCGGCTTCTTAACGAGATGCAGACAGCTCCAAGGACTTGTCCCCGCTTTCCAAACCTTCCTCAATAGCAGGGAGAGATTTGTGTGATCCGTTAATGGCCGGGGAGTAAAAAAGGCTGCGGTGGTGATATTGTGTTGGCGCTGGCTTGAAGTGCGCCCCGACCCGTCTCTGTGTTTTATAGACATGGGTGTCCCACTGAATGGGAAGCGAAGCACATAAATAGGACAAGACAACACAGAGCTATGAAAAGACTGTCATCAACTCGAAGGTGCCCCTGCCTTTAGAGCTTTAGAGGGGAGATTTAAGGAGGGAGTCTGCAACAGGAGCAGGGGGGTTGAAGCTAAGGGCCCTCGCCACACAGCAGCACAGATCGAGTGTCTTTCTATTCTGTGTAGAGGTGACGCGTCCCCAGAAGAATGCGCTTCTCTTCCTCCTGTCGTTTGCTTCGATTTCCCCTCTGCTTGCTTCACTCGCACGGCCACGGAGCTGCCGCTTGAGGAATCTGGAGAACACAGCAGGGAATGAGAGGAATTTCTGCTTTTTTCCCTCCTCCACCCTCACCCCCTTTAGTTTGGACGCTTCCGAGCAGCCGGGCTCTTCAGTTTTCCCTCGTATCTGAACGCCGTCCAACCATAACAACCTCTCATAAACAAAAGGGGCTTGTTGATTGGTGGGGGTTCAGAGGGAGAGCGGCCGTCGCTGGCAGGAGCAGTCCTGAAATCCCAAAAGTAGAGGCTGCATGGAGGATTTAAGGAGGACTTTAAAGAATGCAGCAACTCTAAGGAACCATAAACACATGCTTGGTTCTTTTTTAATCTGTCTTTCCTAAAAAAAAAAAAGGGCTTTGATGAACAAAACTCCAAAAGTGGAAGCTGGTTAATGTTAGGAAAAACCACAAAAGTGCAGAAGGAAAGAAAGTTTTTTACCCAAACAGAGGTCCCATAAAGAGAGTCTGGACCACATAGATTGTTTTTATTTTAAAGAGGTCCATCTCAGATCTGACTCAACCTACAGGCAACAGTATGGCTCACATGCCAATGTAACCCAAGGTCTCTGACAGGGAAACGATAATGCAAACCGATGTGTCTTAGAATAAAGTCTGCTCTGGGGTTTCCATTTTAGGAAGAAAAAAAAAAAGATTGTGCTTATTACACTCCTTCTTCTGCTGAAGTGATTTCATGAGTCCCACATCATCTCAGTCCAAATAAAACGTCAGAAGAGGCTCAGAAAGGAGATGTATAAACAAACGTTTACATTTTATTATAATTACTTACAGGCTGCATACCAAAGTGAGACTTTTAGAAACACAAAGATACCCCCCTCCACCCCCCCAAAATAAACCCTTCCATGCTTCAGTGCCTTTCAGAACAATCCTCAGGGATGCTGCGCCTCCTTGTGGACAACAAAAGGACAGCAGCTTTGCACATTTTTAATTGTTTACCTTTATTTAAGTGGAAACGCATTCAAATCAAGCAATCCAAACAATATATAAGAATTTCACTCAGGCACACATCAGGCATTCCTCGACGACCAACGACGACGTGCAGGATCGGCCGTCTCTGCTCATCATTTGTCTGCAGGCTTGAACGGGTCGGACCAAATCTTCATACCTTCGGAAACAAAAACACAAAAAACATCAGTGGGTGAAGAAATTACAAAAAACAAAACTGAAATGAGTTTCCACAACAGTTTATAGATTTAGTTATTTAAGAATTTTAGATTATTTTGACATTTGTTGGTCTAAAACGGAGGTCTTACAAGTGGCTCTTTGAAACCTTTTACACTGGCTCTTAATAGGAGCTTAAAATTATATAAAGAAAATCAACTTATGTAGTAAAATAAACAACTTAAAGCGGTAGTTTTTTAAATAATGTTTGATTTAATTGTTATGATAGAACATTAAAAGAAACAGAATTATGTTTTCAGATCTTTTTGTCATTAACTTGGAAATTATGTTTGTTTTTTGACATCAAATAACATTATTGGTGGGCATAGATTTTTTTTTTTTTATTTAGATTAATCCCACTGTAACCTTGGAATTAATCTAGGTTAATCTAGATTAAATTGCTAATTTGAATTCAGCCAAAGGCATTCATGATGATGTGTGCTACCCCAGAATTTAAAAGAAAAGGTTTGCTTTTTTTTAATGTTCGCAAAATCAGATGTAATTACGTCTTCTTAAGATTTTGACAAAGTTATAAATAGTTTTTTGCTCATTTGTTTCTGTGTTTATGCTGCCCAAAAATAGCGTGTCCCACTTCCAGTTGTAGATGTCCCACCTTAACAATATAGTGTCTCCAAAAATCTGACACACACGTCGCCTCGAACAACTTCTCATCTTTAGCAACTTTCTCCGCGGCGTGCTGATCATGTATTCTCCTCACGATAGTTCGCAGGTAATTTGTAAGATTGGTCACCTGTGGCCGCCTGGAGAACAAGCTAGAGGCAGCTAGAGCTGTGTTTAAAGCTGCTTTCATGTCAGCACGTCACGTTCGACGTGGTCATTTCAAGGTACGCCTACAGAGGTTGGAAGACTGATTCCTTCTCGCCCTCAGATATACATCTACGCTAAAATATCAAGGTGAAAGTCATCATTAGTATAGACCCAGCTCCCAACCCAAGTGTGAGAATAGATTAACTGCAATATTTTTTTATTGCACGATAAGAGTCTGGTGCTAACCAAGCCAGTTAACGCTGAGAATGGCCCACCGCTAAATAATATCCTATAAAAAGAAATATGTTTCATCTTTATGAAAATCTTTGATTTTTCTTATTTGTAAAGCTAAACACACAAACTGCTGGTGTTTGAAAAGGCAAAATATTTCCATCAGCAGATATTTCATAACAATAGCATGTTTTATTGAAATTTTGTGCAATATTTGTGGGTTTGAATGACTTTTACTGAACTGAACTCAAGGAAGAATGGACCTTTGGGTTTTAAAGTTTGTAGAAACCTGGTCTAAAAGCCTCTGAGACCTGCTAAGTTTTATTTCTGTCAACTCATCGGTACCTCTCAGTAAAGGCTGTAAAGTTTCCCACTGGCTGAAAACCCTGTTCAAACCCAGGAACAATCGGCTTTTAGTGGCAGTGTGAACAGTTCACTGATGCATGTTGACTCATGTCAAACGACTCGGCAAGCAACACGGGTTAAAATCACCTGCAAACGGCACATGATACCTTTTAGCACAGTGTATGGATGTCAACACACCGCACCAAATGCCTCTTATCTAACAAGACGACACAACTCTGTTTACATTCGATTCCAATGGCTACGCAGCAGATTGTTGCGGGTCGACCCAGTTTAAAAAAACTAATCGATTCAGGTTTCTGAGCAGGGACACAACTAAAGTAAGCAAAACAACCAGCAGTCGAGCACCAGAGTTCTCTCTCAGGATTTCTTCTCATCAGCTCCTCCGACAGGTTTCCCACTGAGTTTAGATATATGGTTTCAGATAGGTGTGGCTGTAGGTTGATCTGGGTGAACAACCTGTGTTTTGATTTGGCTATTTTGCTTTAAATCAGTATCTAGTTCAAAGAGTTTTTTTCTGTTTTCTCATTGATTTTTTAAGTGGTCTCATGTGGAACCAGTTATAGTCTGTGATGCAGACAACCTGTCTCAGGTTCTCATAAGCTCCAATCTCTATAGTATAGGTCTCTATAGTTGCTGCTATAGGCTTAGACTGCTGGAGGATATAGGGACCACTTTATATCATTAAAGCTATATTCTCCAATACTACAGTATCTTTAACTTTATCCTCTGTTTTTTTTTTCTCATCATAGTTTCATCTGCTCTTTTTCTGTTTAGTTTTCACACCATCCTGGAGGGAAATATCAGCTGTGGTGCTGCAATCAATACCCTCAGTTATAGATGACAGAGTTGGGCCTGTTTTTCAGTGTTAAACCTTTATTCTCTCAGCTTTGCTATGACTAACTTTACATGCTGTCTTTCATCCCTTTGATATGAAAACAGGCTCAGAGCTTGTCTGTTTTACTGTTTCTTTCCTAGAGAGAGCCAACTGTGATGCCATTTTACTGTTACGTTTTAACATAGAAAGTGTTTGTAGATCAGTGCTTTTATGTTCCTGTAGTATCTCTGCTTCTGTCTCCTTGAACCCAAGTCGGCCTCAGCAGATGGCCGCTCACACTGAGCCTGATTCTACTGGAGGTTCCTTCCTGTTAAAAGCAGGTTTTCCTCTCCACTGTCGCTACAAGCATGCTTGGTTTGAGGAATTGCTGTTGAGTCAATGAGTCAATGCAATCAGTTGGCTGTTCTTAGATAGAAAACTGTGAACCAATCTGACTGTATGATCTGGTTGAATGTCTCTGTAAAGAGCCTTGAGGTTATGTGTTGTGAATTGGTGCTATGAAAATAAACTGAAGTGAAATAAAAAAAAAATTCATTTTGAAGAGTTTATAATCCCATATTTGAACATTTCGGCTGATCCACCTAAAATTTGATGACTGGGATTAGATTACTTTTACTATTAAACCGGTACGTTCACCGTAGATGTCTGCAGTTGTGATTGCATGTAATTCCTGAGCTAAGGTAGCATTTTTATTGTTACCTGCAGGCTGAACATCCGCCTGGTTGATTCCTGCCCGGTTCACCTTCTGGACTTCTCCTAACAGAGGACCACAGGATATGGCTTCAATAGTCAATCAGTATCATATATTTTTATTGACAAACTAGTGAGCAGCACTAGAACATTGTTGGTGATTTTGATTCTGTTATTTCCTTTCTAAAGCTTAAGCAAACAGTAGGTGTTGTATGTAAGCAATAAAGCAAAAACAGAGCAATCTATTTAAATAATAATCACAAACATTTCTTCTTGACCCTTTTTTTTTTTTTTTTTTAGCAATTTAACAACCCCCCTAAAAGTTATGTTTTCCTCACACTTAGGTTATTTGTACATCAAAACGTAACGCTTTAATTGTGATTAATGATAATTGAATGTTAATTTTACTCCCAATGAACAAAACAACACTGCATTAAGCTCCAACACTAACAAGCAGTCACAATGATAATCTTGGCTCTGTTACTTACTGTACTCGTCTTTATGTGTCAGTGGATAGAAAAATATTGGATAAAACGCAGCAGCCACCGCCGTTACAAAGCCTCCAAACACCAGAGCTATTTTAGTGTTTTTAGACATCTTTTTCTGTTACATGTGAAGCGAAGCTCTAACCTCCAGAAGCTCTCTTTACTTTCAGGAATGTTTCCGGGGGGAAAGGTTACATTCACCGTACCGGAAGAGACGTCAGAGGTGGGTACGCCCCATTCTTGTTCCGGCGAGAAACACGGGGTCCGCTAAAGGCGGGGTTTGTTCTTCCCAAAAAAAACATAAATAGCACTAATAGGCTTAAATGTTGCTGAATAATGTAAAAAAAAAGTGTCATAAAGTGCTAAAATCTGAAAAAGAAAGATAAAATAAAAACATAATAAAGGAAACACTATGCATATAAATATGCATTCAGTTCTTTAGCTAAATATTAAAGTGCAACAAACGACAAAAAAAAAAAAAACATTTAAAATTGAATAAATTTCTAGTGAACATGGAGTACATAACTTTCAAACTTTCATTAAAAATAGATATGGAAATGTGATACATGATACTAAACAAAAACTTATAACAGGGATACTACATGTCCACAGCTGTTTATTGATTATTTAATCTCCAGATGCATAGTATTGTAAAAACACTGTACAGTACTGTATTTTATTTATTTATTTATTTTACTGTATTTTATTTATTTATTTTTTGTTGTTTTTTTGTAATTCTGTCAACTATTCCATTATTTTTTATACACTTTTTAAGGTCTAACTTTGTGTGACCACTTCTGCTATAACCTTTTGCTGCTGTAACACCACAAATTTTCCATTGTGCACAAATAAAGGGATTTTCTATTCTATTCCATTCTATTCTATTCTATTCTATTCTATTCTATTCTATTCTATTCTATTCTATTCTATTCTATTTTATTACACATAAATATACTAAACTAAAAAAAGAATGGATAGTAATACATTGGAATACAAGACAAAAACAAAATTAAATATCCATCTTCCGTCACGCTTACCAGCACCCCTCGCAGGGTCGCGAGGGGTGCTGGTGCCTATCTCCATCAGTCTATGGGCGCCAGGCCATCGCAGGTTAACACACAAACAACCATTCTCAAACACACACTCTCCAAAAACAGAATTTAGAGAAGCCAATTAACCTAACAGTCATGTTTTTGGACAGTGGGAGGAAGCCTGAGTACCCAGAGAGGACCCACGCATGCTCAGGGAGAACATGCAAACTCCATGCAGAAAGATCCCCAGGCTGGAATTTTGAACCCAGAACCTTCTAACTTCAACTCCAACTGCCTAAATGTAAATAACAATCTTGAAATTACTAAGTAAAATTGTTAAGATAAATAAATAATTGGAAGTAAGTTATTGGCAAGAGAATATTAGGAGCATTAAAAGGAATATATCAGAAACACATACTAAAACCACTGAAATGTGAATATTTGCATTAAAAAAGTAGTTGTAAAAAAGAGTTTCCACAATAATGATTAAAAATATAATTAGGTGAGAACTCTGGATACATTTATATGTTCCTGCTTTTTGTTATATTAAATAGACCCTTTGGAGCCAATTACAAGAAGCTCTTTATTAGAGGGACCATTTAGCGAAAGTAACCTTTAAGTTGTTTTTAAGACTCAGTCCACATTATAGGATTTAAACATGCTAAGGCCACGAATCATCATTTTTTCAATGAATCCGAATTAGTTTGTTCTGGCAGGTTGTCTCCTCCCCTAAACTCCTGTCCGGATTATCCGCCGGCTGACTATAAAGGAGGCGCACCCAGTCACATGCTTTCTGCATAAACAATAACAAGAACAACGAGGAAGTGTCGCTGAAGAAAAATGAGCGTTTTAACCCTGATCGTGTTGGTTTGCTGCTTCTGTTCGGGTCAAACCTTAGAACAGGATCAGATCATCCAAGCATTTGTCATTCCTCACAGCCACATGGATGTAGGCTGGGTTTACACCATCCAGGTTGGTGTGTTCATGCATTAATCAGACAGTATTTTCTGTGTATTCATGGTGCGTTTGTGTGCCGTAGGAGAGCATGCACGCCTATGCAGCCAATGTGTACAGCAGTGTGACAGAGGAGCTGTCTAAAGGGAAGGGGCGCAGGTTCATTTCTGTGGAGCAGGAGTTCTTCAGACTATGGTGGGACTCTGTGGCTTCAGACACGCAGAGGAAACAAGTATGGACTCACTACAGTCACATGATCACTAATTCCTAGTAGTATGTTTTATTTTATTTGGAATAAAGCTTTAAAACCCTTTATCAGCGATGGACAGTTCATTGTAAAATATTGCTGCAAGTAAATTGTAGAAAAGTGCCCTACATGCATACTACACACAGCTTTGGAGCTAATAGAATAATGATTATTTTGCAAATCGATTATTTTTCCGATTGATTATTGGACAGCTAAAGGTTCCTTAGAGATTTCTGCAAATTAAACCAGGTGAAACTAAAACTTTTCCATTTGAGGAGTTGTGGATAGAGCATAATGGCAGATGCAACTTTTTTTTTTTTTTATATATTAAATGCAAAAATTTCACACATAGCTGCTGTGTCAGCTAAAGGCATGCTTTAGAGCCTATACTCCAATTAACAATTAATTGATTACTAAAATAGCTGAAGATTATTTCACTAATTGATTAATCACCATTAATCCGCTTAATTGGTTCAGCCCTACACAGCTATATATGCCTACTATAATCTACAAAGTGAAGTGTGTAATAAAGAACTTTTTAACTGTATATTAAATATTATCTGTGTTAAATTCTCTTAAAAGTGAGAGCTAAAAAACAGCAGCAAACTCATCTGTTTCTCCATGATATCAAACTTCATTGGTGCTTATTATGATCTCTGAATACCACTCTCTCACAATAAAAAATAAAAAGCACAAAAAAAGAGGATAAAAACACTTTTTAAATCAAAGAAATGTAAAAAAAAAAAAAGGCATATTTTAGCAATATTTGTTTGCTTTTCTTACTCTTATCCTGATTTATTATTTAAACCGTCGCTTAAATTGACTAATATACAAAATATTAAATGAATAATCATTAACTCTATATAAACAATCAACAGAATCCTGGTATTTTTCTAATATTCTGTACCGAACCAGTATGAAGAGACTGTCTGGGTATGAAGGACTGATACTTGAGTTTCTGCTGAATCCTGAGCCATTAATGGTCAGCTGTGCGTCACTGTAAACACTCCCTGACATCCCAACATATTTTATAATTTTCCTCGTCCTCACTGTTCAGCCGAGGATTTCCTTCTTCCATTTTCGTCTGTATTTTCAAAAGCGTTTCCTTCTGAGGAGGAAGTGGCTGAGAATCAGATGTAAACAGAGAGCATAGGTGAGGGGAGTCCGTTTCTAGGCAACCATGACAACAACAAAATAACCCTGTTTGTCAGGGTCCCTAATGGTGAAGTTGGGAAAAAAAACTGTAAATACACATGTTTCCTTGAAAGCAATTTAAACATATTTACAGCAAGTTTCCCTGCTTTAGCGCGGCTGATTTCCATTGATTAACTTATTAACAGACTTTTGATGAACTGCAATCATCAGAATGAGCTGTGCTAAAGCAGGGAAACCTCTAAAACCTGCAGGACAGCGGCCCTCTATGACCTGCTTTAGATTATAGCAGGAAGCTGGAGTACCAGAAAAAAAAAAAAAAAACATTTGTCTTACAATATGCAGCCTCTACAATGTAGAAGTGGCTCATATTAAATAACCTCCTATCTCTGTTATTTCATACACTTCAGGGAAGCGTTGGCTGCATGTCTATGGTCCGAAAGCTTTCTTCGGTGGATTTAAATCAGTGTTGGAATAATAATTTCTGCGTTTCTTTATTTTCTGTCCTATAAATTTGAACGTCTAGGTCCGACAGCTAGTGAAAGAAGGTCGGCTGGAGTTCATCATCGGAGGCCAAGTGATGCACGATGAGGCCGTAACAGACCTGGAGGATGAGATCCTGCAGCTGACGGGTCAGCTGACGTCCCTCGCAGTTTTTTGCAGCCGATAACCCTCGCTGCCTTGTGACCTTGCTGTCGTTTCAGAGGGCCACGGCTTTTTGTACCAAACGTTTGGCGTGCGGCCGCAGTTCTCCTGGCACGTGGATCCGTTCGGAGCCTCTGCTGCTACGCCGGTGCTGTTCTCCCTGGCCGGGTTCAACGCTCACCTCATCTCGCGCATCGACTACGACCTCAAAGACAGCATGCAGAAAAAGAAGGTGCTGCTGGACGGCTATGTGCTGTGATTGCAGGGGGAGGGAGATGATTTACTCAGTGGGGATTTTCTATGACTGCAGGAAATGCAGTTTGTGTGGAGAGGTTCTCCATCTTTGAAAGCCCAGCAGGAGA
Organism: Cyprinodon variegatus; assembly: GCF_000732505.1. NCBI lineage: Eukaryota > Metazoa > Chordata > Actinopteri > Cyprinodontiformes > Cyprinodontidae > Cyprinodon > Cyprinodon variegatus. The sequence goes on along the minus strand of NW_015151012.1, from coordinate 433,282 downwards.
TCTTCACTCACACCATGGACCAGTACAGCTACTGCACTCCATCTCACCTGCCGTTCTCCAACAGGTAGTAGGGGATTTATTTCATCTTCTGATTATCAGAAACCTGTAATGCTTTAATTCAGTGTCACCCACCAACACAAAGGCGAATGGAGGGAGCAGGATTCAGGGTTTTCAACGTTTCATTTATAAATAAGACTCTGAAATGTGTGGCATCCATTTGTATCCACTCCCACTGATTCCGTACATTTTTAAAATCATAAAAATCATTACTTCAATCTAAACCAATTAAGCTTTATGAATATGGTTGCTGTTCTTCTGGAAGATGAAACCCCGTTTCTAGGCAACTGTGACAGCAGCTGAGGCGAAGCTGAGGAGGTCCTGCTTAGGTCTGCTCCTCCTCCTTTGTCCAAAGCCTCTAATGGTGCATTCAGACCAACCTGTGTCACGTCTCATGGTTTGACGCTGGAAGTTTTAGCTTGACGCGGTGCGTCGATCAATCAGAAAAGCTAACGCACAAGTTTTAGGAAAGACGGACACTACATGCAAGCCATAATGGCTTCTAAGAGCCGATAGCATATGAATTCATAAAATAAATAAATATTATTGGATCATTTTTACTCCACTAAAACATTTTCTTACTAAACTGTGCTGAAATAGTTTATAAATAAAGTTTTGGGGCAGACTTCTTCGTCCAAAACTGGATTAGAAAAATATGTTGTTTTTTTCAAACTCATCAAAGCAAATAAAGTCCAGCCACTGTCTAGATGCAACGACGGAACAGAGCAGCTAAACAACATGAGCTTTGGGCATCCTGAGCGCCTGACCCCAAAATACGCTCCAAAATGCGTTTGCTTTGAACGCAGCATGAGGGTTTCTACTAAGTTTACCACCATCAACTCTGACTGTTAAGCATCCAACAGCATGATGCTGCCACTGCCGTGTTTGACTGTAAGGTTGGTGTTTTCAGGGGGAATGTGAATTACCAGGTTTCTACAAACTTTTTTTTGTTATTAATTCAAGGCCAAAATAGTATTTCTTTTCCTGACACTGAGACCGGTGTTTCTTACAAAGCTACATAGATGGCCGTTAGCTTTGCTGTTGTGCCATGCTCTTCTTTTTCAGATGTTCGATTGAAAGGAAATCTGTGAAATATAAAAAAGCAAGTTTTATTTGGAAATCCTGTGTTTCTACCTCCCACATCTGTCAGCTGTTTTCCTCTATTCCACACTGTTCAGATATTTCTTTTAAAGAAAGCTGTATTACTGCATAATTCTACCAGTATGTAATATATAAATGTAAAAATGTTATGTTTAAAGTGTGTGAGTTAGAGAAACACTCTGGGTTTTGCTTATATATATATATATATATATATATATATATATATATATATATATATATATATATATATATATATATATGCATTTGTTTTGTTTTTTTCCCTCCTCAGATCTGGTTTCTACTGGAACGGTGTAGCTTTGTTCCCAGACCCCCCTAAGGACGGAGTCTACCCCAACATGAGCCTCCCCGTCACCAAGGAGACGATGCGTTCGTACGCTGAGACCATGGTGGAGAACATCAAGCAGAGGGCTGCTTGGTTCAGGACCAACCATTTGCTCTGGCCATGGGTGGGTAAAGGAAACTAGGATTTTAATCCTGGGAAGCATTTTATTTTCTGAATGCTATCTCTCTCTTTTTTTTTTTTCTTTAGGGCTGCGACAAACAGTTTTACAACTCATCAGTTCAATTCAGAAATATGGACCCTCTGATGACGTACATCAACCAGAACAGCAAGGAGTTCGGAGTAACGGTCCAATATGCAACACTGAGCGAGTACTTCCTGTCAGTCCACCAATCAAATCTTACCTGGGCCGTCCGTGGAAGTGAGGACTTTCTGCCATATTCAACAGGTGGGTCATGTAAAGGAGTCTTTGTTCTAGAAGAAGGAAAAATGTCTGGAAAACGAAAGATTTTTTGTTATTTCGTCCCTATAATTCCTATACCTTCCATAAATTTGTAGATCTTAATTAATTTATATTTAAGAATGACGGTTTTGGACTCTGGAAAGGTTCCAAGGTTGAAAATTGTTTTAAAACCTGGAAGTTGTGTTTAACGTACCAAAAAAGAAAAAACTCCCACAGAAACTATGTTTGCTATCTTCACAGAGCCCTACCAGGCATGGACGGGGTTTTATGCTTCTAGAAATGTCCTTAAGGGAGTGGCACGGCGGGCCAGTTCCCAGCTGCACGCAGCAGAGACACTCTTCACCCAGTACCGGATCAGCTACCCGGATGGACCAGTAGCTAAACCCTGGGCTCTGGTTAAACTCAGGGCTCTACGCTGGGCAGTCTCAGAGGTGATGTGTCCACAGGGTCCATTTTTTCCCACTCATTTGCCGTCAATAAGGAAATGATTACCAATACATGCTGTGATTCACTGCAGGTCCAGCACCATGATGGCATCACCGGTACTGAGTCTCCTAAAGTGGCAGAAATGTACATGGAGCACCTCCTGCAGGCCATGATGGGAGCTGAGGAGCTCTTAGCCGCGCTTTTCCTGCTGCCGCATAACCAGGCCGTTCCTAGAAGGAACCCCCATGGAGAAGGTGGATTAATGTCTTGGGTTTTAATTTTCAAATCTCGTCATAACTCATTGTTCTAATATTCAAATTCAACAAGTGGTAGGCAGAGGTGGAAAAAGTAAGGACAAATTGGTATAAGTAAGTAAAAGTACCCTTTTAAAAATGCATTGGCGTAAAAGCAAAAAAGGTACTTAGTAAGAGTAAAAGGTGCTCAGTTACTTTTAATTATTTGCTAATTAAAAATTATTAGTTATAAATCCAATCTAACAATTTTTGACTCTATTTTTGTTAGATTTAAAGAAGCGGCTATGATCATCATTAAACACAGTATTCTAGCAGGGTTTGCACCCAGGCTGTGCTCCGTGGTGCACACTGCTCAAATATTTCACCTGAAGCTATTAAAAGGCAAAAAACCCCCAGATTTTTAGGGATATTTAAGCAGGTATTGTTGCTGCCTTTTTATTTACTATTCTGAGCCTGAAATTCTGCATTAAATTCATACATAATCACCCGATTCTTGTCTTTATGCTTCATATAAATCTCTCTGATCTGCTTGGAAGAATTCAGTGTCAGTTTTTCTATCTGTCCCTGTTTTTAGGTGCGGATCAGGCTCAGGAGCAGCACCTGATTATTTACAACCCTTTGGCGTGGAACGTCACAGCTATTGTTAACATCACCGTAATGTTCCCCAGTGCAGCCGTCCATGACGATGATGGCCAGCCTGTCCCTGCGCAGGTCTGTCAGTGCCTCCTCCTGTTAGACTTCATTAGTTTGTCCGTCGTGCTCTAAAATCAAGCCTCTCTCTCTTTATCTGCTTTGCAGATCCAGCGGTCGGCGCAGTCCAACTCCACCTACGACCTTTTCTTTGTGGTTCAGCTCGCCGGCCTTCAGCACAGGAAGTACTCCGTTCGGTTCTCTGAGGCGCCGTGTTCTGGGAGGTCCGAGTGTGAGCGCACCTACGAAGCCCAGGGAGTTGTGTTCGAGCGGCGGCGTGTGAGGGACTGGCAGAAAACAGGGAGGCGGCTTCTGCCTATACTGAATGACTGCTACAAACTCATGTTTGACCAGGACACCAACCTGCTGCACAGCGCCACCTACCTGTGGGTATCAAGCATCCAAGCTAATCTTTTCAGTGGAGGCCCCTTAATATGTCAGAGGATAATGCATCAGTTTTCTGACATCAAAACTTCTTTAGCACACTAAGACTATAAAGAAAGCCCTCAGCATGACGGGTCCTCCACCATTGTGAGCATCATTTTTATTTGTTAAACTCAGGTTCTACCAATTTTTTGATCATTTTGATCTGTAAATGAATACAAATACAAAAACATTTTTAATTACACAACATTTTCTGAATCCCATTAACCTACAGGATGAGGTAGATGGTAGCGGGAAACCTGAGAGCTCGCTGATTGGTTGACAGCGTTCATAGGCTTTCTGAGCGAGATTAATCAAAATGACTTCCAGGTTTAAAAGCCAAATGGTGCCGTCGTCCAATCAGTGAAGTCTAATGTTTAAAGTGTTTTTGAATATTTGATATTTTTGAAAAATTTTTTGAATATATGTTGTTTAAACACAACTAAAAAAGTTGTGTTTAAAGATTTGTTGATGTGGTTTGCACTTCAGGGCCACCGTACTTCTTATAGAACCACATTTTTTATTTATTAATTTTTTTTAAGCAAGTGACAATTTTGGTAATTAATTTACTTAATTTTTTAACTATATAAATGCGGTATTAATAAAGACCTCTGGTATTTGGCCTGTTTTTCTTCCCTGGCAGACAGGAGAGAAGGCAAGTCATGGTGACGCAGGATTTCTGGGAATATAACGCCAACGGAGACGTGGAAGCGGGACCCATCTCCGATAACTACATCTTCAGCGCTAACGGCTCAGCCTCTCGCGCCTACGAAGCGGTGGAAATGGAGATCGTCCCAGGGAGGGTGCTCACTGAGATCAGGCAGCGCTTCTACAGGTCGGTGACCGGAGTTTGGATCTAACCACCATTGGATCTTACTTTCTGTTTAAATAAGAAAATCCGATTTGATGCCGTAGAGAGGAAGGCGATAAGGACTACGCCTACTCCATCACCACCCGTGTCCCAGAATACTCTGGGGCCGGAGCTCCCTGCCACAGACTGGAGCAGACCTACTCTCTGGGCCCCCTGCGCCTCAACACAGAGGTGGTCCTCAGAACCAGCTCCTCCCTCAACAACAACAAGACTCTGTACTCTGATGACAACGGCTACCAAATGATGAAGAGAACCTACAAGAAATTCCCCAATAACACCTTAGCAAGGGTAAGGCATTTCACCAGCTGATGGATCATTCAGATTTGGGGTTTTCTTCGTTAAAATGTTCCGGTTTCCTGTCTGCAGAATTATTTCCCCATGGTCCGAGCGGCCTACATCCAGGATGACCTCAGCCGCCTGGTGCTGCTCAGCGACAGAGCCCACGGCGTGTCCAGCCAGGCTGATGGACAGATTGAGGTAATAAAAACCACGCAATGAACACCTAGAGAGCGATTTCAATCACAAATGAATTTTCTGTTTTGTTTTCAGGTGATGCTCCATCGCCGTCTTTGGAACAACTTGCAGTGGAACCTTGGCTACAACCTGACGCTAAACGACAGCTCGGTCGTGACGCCCACGCTTTGGATGATGCTGGGCTCTGTGAGCACAACTTCCAAGCTGTACCAGAGGGGGGCGGTAGAGCTGCAGCATCGGCCAGTGGTCATGTCAATAGACCAACCTGGTAAATACCTTTTAGTTATATGCGAAAATGCTGATCTGCTGGTGCTGATTTTTAATGAATTTCCTCTTTAGCAGTGTGGAAAGCAGTGACATTTGGTCATATTCCAAGTCTGGATCAGAACGGAGAAATAAGAAAAAATCTTTGCGAAATTACAGATTGTTTAAACATTTTATACTCCCACTTAGATGGAGAGGTCTGAAATAGTCATCATGGTTGCATGTCCAGTGTGAGAGACATAATCTAAAAATAAAAATATAATAATAAAATAAGTATTTGAACCCTTGAGAAAATCAATGTTAATATTTGGTACTGTAGCTATTGTTTGCAAATCCAGAGGTCAAATGTTTCCTGTAGTTCTTCCCCAGGTTTGCACACACTGCAGGCGGGATTTTGGCCCACTCTTCCACACAGATCTTCTTTACATTAGTCAGGTTTCTCGGCTGTTGCTGAGAAGCAGAGTTTGAGCTCCCTCCAAAGATTCTCTATAGGGTTTAGGTCTGGAGACTGGCCAGGCCACACAAAAACTTTCTATGCTTTTTACAGAGCCACTCCTTGGTTATCCTGACTGTGTGCTTTGAGTCATTGTCATGTTGGAAGACCCAGCCTCGACCCATCTTCAATGCTCTAACACAGGGAAGGAGGTTGTTCCCCAAAATCTGGCAATACATTGCCCAGATCATCCTCTCCTTAATACAGTGCAGTTGCCCTGTCTCATGTGCAGAAAAACACCCCCAAAGCATGATGCTACCACTCCCATGCTTCACAGCAGAGAGGTAGTAGCATCAGGAGGTGATATCTTGCTTGGACCCCAGTCGGAGGGAGATTGACAGTCATGTTTAGCTTCTTCCATTTTCTAATAGTTGCTCCAACAGTGGACTATTTTCATGAGCTGCTTGGCCATTTCCCCGTAGCCTTTCCAGCCTTGTGGAGGTGCACAATTTGTCTCTAGTGCCTTTAACAGCTCTTAGGTCTTGGCCATGTTAGCAGTTGGATTCTTACTGATTGTATGGGATGGACAGGTGTCAACCTCAAACAGGTGCATCTAATTTAGGATTATGAATAGAGGAGGTGGACATTTTGAAGGCAGACTAACAGGTCTTTGAGGGTCAGAATTCTAGCTGATAGACAAATGTTCAAATACTTATTTGTAGCTTTCTAAGTGGGAAAACTTGCAAAATAGCAGTATGTTCAGATACTTATTTTCCTCACTGTATTTATTGACAGGATAAGATATAGGCACAAATAAAACATAATTTTGTTATTTATTTAGTGGTGTGGAATAGTAATAAAAAAAGGGTTTTAACAAGTGATATTACTAAGAAAACAATTGTCAACAACGACAGGTATAAGAACTGAGCCTTGATTATTAACCACTGGTTACATAAACCTTAGAGAGAAGCAGAGTGTTTAATCAGCATGATAATATCAGATTTTAGACACAGACCATTATAATTTGATATCAACATCGGATCGGGACATCCCTACTGTTCAACTCAGTAACAGTTTGGGGTTTGTGTTACTGATTGAGCATCGTTTAGAATATAAAGTCAGTTTTCTCTTTTTATAGCCCCCCCCAGATCTTAGTTTTAAACTTAATTTTGTTGTAAACTGGATGTGGTGGCTTAGGCTGTCAAAGAGGTGCCACAGACTTTAATCTAACGAACTTGTATACATTCTAGTTTTTCTTAAAGCATTTTAAAATAGTGCTAAGTTTGGCCAAATACACAAAAATAAGGTGAAATGTTCCTTCAAACCTAAAGCCAACTTCATTGTGGGACTTCATGACTAACGTCCTCCACTATGTAAAGACATCTGTTACAAAGTATATGAAAATTTTAAATGAAATAGTTCTTAAAACTTTTTAAAGGGCTTAAAAATTATATAACAATAACGTTCTAAATATGTTTACAGTATCTACACTTGTCCCTTTTGTTGACATAGAATAATAAAAGTAATGTCATCTCTAATGTGAGTAAGCAGTTGCTGTGAGTCAGGGTTTTACTTCTTTAAAAGAGAATGAAGATGAAATGATGATAAAGCTCAGATTTTGCACTGGTATTTATTATACACATGGTTATTGTAGAAAAGTTATGTACTCAACCGGTAGTTTGGGTCACGGGTCTTTTCCTTTACGATTCTCAGAAGGCTGCCATCATTTCAGAATGTTTCATTTATTAATTCAAAAGACAGCTAACTATAAAACAGAGAAACTGCTGTAATTCTTTAAGCCTTCGTGTTATCTCCTAAAAATCATGCTCTCTCTCTTCACTTAAAACAATTTAATTTAATTTTTTCTAGAAAATTATCTGTTTGAAAAGCCTCTATCTCCTTTTTAAACACCCAGATATTAGATATTACCTCTCATTTAATGAAAGACAAAACGAACGATGGGCACAGAAATAACTTAAATCTGACCAAAGTAATAATAAATAAGATTTCTGTGAAAATGAAGAAATGAAAGTCAGACATTGCTTTTCAACCATGCTTCATCAGAATGATTTGAAAAAATAAACTAATGAAGGCCTGGTTAATCGTATCCCATTTTTAGGCAATCACTGCAATCAAACAATTCCTGTAGCTGTCAGCAGCTATTTTGGCCCACTCCTCATGAGCAAACTGCTCCAGGTGTCTCAGGTTTAGATTCCTTTTCCAGACTTCATGTTTCAGCTCCTTCCAAAGATGCTCAGTAGGATTTAGGTCAGGTCACAGTAGGCCAGAATAGTCGTTTTCCTGTTCCATGTTGAGTGTGATATACACCATGTCCCCAAACAGCACAGTGACTCCCTGTAGCCCTATTTATAGACCCCCTGACTGATTACAAAATTCTAGACAGTGTTGTTTATTCTTACTTTTGTCAGTTTTAAGTTATTTTTTTGACTAACAATTTTGTCCACATTAGTACCTGTGAGGCTTTCCCTCTTTGTAAGATGCGTTTTTTTTCCCTCTGGGTTGTCTGGTAGAGCTTAGGGAGGTTCATTTACCCTTTAAAAAAAAAGTCAGATTGTGAAATTTTTCTCTGGTCAGGAGATTCAGTTGCATTACCAGGTAATTCCTCTCTGCATCTTTGTGTAAACAAATCACTGGTATCTTGTTGCTTAGGGAAGAGATGGACTGGAAAAGAGCCCAGCTTTAACCCTCCCATCCCTCCAGTTGTTCTGCCTCCTAACCTCCACCTGCTCAGCCTCAGCATCCTAGGATGGAACTACAGCTCCAATCATGATCTGCACATCAGCCACCTACATTCAGGTACCATGGAACAGAATGATGCATCTGCAGCTTTTCCTATATTCTGATGTATTTATTTGTGTGGGAAATTTAAAACAGGTAAGCAAGTGGACTCTGAGCCAGACTACGATCGGGTTCTGTTGAGAGTAATGCATCTGTATGAGGAGGGCGACGACCCCGAGCTCTCCAAGCCTGTCACCGTAAACTTCAAGGTACTGATGTAGATAGTAAGAAAAGGTGTAGATCTGTTGATGTCGCTTAAACTTTCCAATGTTTTGTAATTTCAAGACAAGGTCACTTTAAAAAGGAAAACAATGACCAACGTTTTTCACAATTGAAATTCTGTAATCTGTCACTGCTAAACAGAGAACAGCTTCTAGTATCCTTTCGTCTAAGTCATCAAATGAAAAGGAAGAGTAAAGCACATCGTCAAACATAACCTCCACTAAAAGTGACTGAAGTGAGGTGAGCATTAATGAGGCAGTGAAGCGTTTAGGAGTTCAGTAGTAACTCTGGAGGAGCTGCAGAAATCCACAGCTCAGGTAGAAAAATGTGTTGATTTGGCCTTTATGGATGAGCTTTTATTGCAGTAAAAACTGCTTCTACATAAATGGGATTCAGACAGATGAATACAAGTTACTTAAAAATAGTAAAAAAAAAAAATACAATCAATTTAACAATTTGAAATTAATTAATTTCATTTCCATTTTATATCAAGTATGGCTCTTTGTCCTGGATGCCACTCAGATAGGGGGTAGCATAAGAACTAAAAAAGAGAAATCTTTTTTTTTTACATATTATAAACTAAGCTTCTCTATGGGTGTCACAGCATTAAATTGTGTTTTTAAGCATCTGTGATCAGTTTAGAATAATTTGACCTGTGATTTTTTTTTTTCTGGTTGTCTCAATCTAAAGTTGGAAAAAGCAAAAGTTTTCACTGTTTTCTTCACAAAAGGAATAAAGATATTTTAGCAAATAGTATTTCCGTGTAGAATAAACACACGGACCGCTTTAAGTATATTTCAATGCAGATGATCAGATTCAGTCCATTCAATAAATCAATAAAAAAAATAATGTGATCGGTGTCCAATTTAGCTCTGATCTGCCAGCTTGAGTCAGATACCTGTAACATAAGCCAGCTGTGATGTATGGACATTCGTTCTTAAACTCTTGTTTTCCTTTTTTCATTCCTCTGGCATTCAGGATGTTTTGAAGGGTTTAGGGGAGGTGAGGGACCTGGAGGAGCGTTCTCTGACAGGAACCTGGAATATCACCAGTCTGCAAAGGTGGAAGTGGAAAACTGCTGATAACTTTGGAAAAAGTAAGGAATGCTGTAAACGTGACATGAAAGAAACGTCCTGCTCAGTGACTGAGATGCATGTCTGCTTCAATGAAATGTTTCTTTTCTTTATTTAGAGAATGAACAGCATGGGAGCAGTGTGGGTAAAGATTTCACCGTCACCATCTCACCCAAAGAGATCAGGACCTTCTTCATTCACTTCAGCTCCAGAAACTGCTGAACAGACCCTCCTATTATCTTCTGTGAAGATCAAAACTTTTTGACAAATTGTTCCTTAAAAGATTTAATAATTTGCTGCTTGATGATTTAATGCAGTTTTTGCACAATGTGTTGATTTCTTTGATGGATCAAAGTGATCATGTGTTCTGCTTGGAGAAATTTCTTCTTTCATATTAACAAACATAAAGGTTGTTTCAAACGAGAAGAAGTCCAACATGTTAATCTGTTCATTTAGCCAAAGGTGAAACCAAATAAAACCAAATATGAATACATTTTTTTGCTTTCCTTTTAATATCCAAGATATTCTTTATTTTTTATTTATCTTATTTATATGCTTTATTTTTTATATATTTTTCCAGATAAGTAGCACCAAGAAAATGTTAACATACACTAAGCATGGGCGTTAATTATTACCGTATATACATCTGGGGGGAATAAGGATGTCTTTGAAATGTATTTTTGGGAAAAACTATGAAATATATATGAAGGCCAAAAAAAAAAAAAATCAATGCATAAAACCAGACAAAGATATAGAGGATTTAATTTAAAGGGAAAAAAGAAAACTACCTAAATAATCATTGCCTTTATAAATACAATACAACAATTGTCAACATGAAGCTGGGTTAAAAAAAAAGAAAAAAAAAAGAATGCAACTCTGCAAGAAATGGTTGTCCCAGATTCCCCCTAAATCATGTAAAATCATGGTTTGGATAAATCCATAGTAACATTTGGCTCCAGCATTTTGCACATTTCTGGTTTAATATATGACCCAAACTGGTCAAATTCCATTTACCTGCTTAGTTTCCTGGAAGTGAATCGGGTATTTCTAGCTGGGTAAATATTTTAATGTGTGTTTAGGATCTCTGCCCCATTAGAACATCCAACAGTGTCCAAGTTTCAACCACCTAGCTATTGATTTGATGAGAAATCGAATAATTTAGAGGTACTTCACCCCCCGTTGTAAAAAGCAGCAGTTTTACTGACAGCAAAACAGGTACTTAGCATGATGGTACCACCACCAAGCTTGACAGTTGGTTTTATATAGTGTTATAACATGACTCCTCCACATTGAACCAGTGTAGCCAAGTGGATTTTTCTTTAGGTTTATTTGGGCTGATCAGTGTGGGCAACTACAATTTTAGTCAAATATTATTTTAGTTTTAAGTTGATAAGGGAGGTAGATTTACAAATAAGGAATATAAAATTTAATTTCATTAATTTTTTAGCACAAAGATGGCTTTAAACTACGGAAGAAGATTAGGGGCATGGGAAAAATAAAATTTAACTGACTTTTTAAATTTTATTTTTTATTTTTTTTTCAAAAAATTCTGACTTCAATCTCAGAATTCTGACTTTTTACTCAAACAACTCACATCTTTGTCAGTGAAGCTGAGTGCTCCCACATGTTTTCCTTCATGGTCCTTTGCCTTTTGGAT
>NW_015151012.1:406679-421289 GCF_000732505.1 Cyprinodon variegatus | reverse complement strand
GTCAGAATTTTGACTTTTTTCTGAGATTAAAGTCAGATTTCTGACTTTTTTCTGAGATTAAAGTCAAAATTCTGACTTTTTCTGAGATTAAAGTCAGAGTTCTGACTTTTTTCCCATATCAAACTGAAATTATATTTAAAAACCAGTTAACGCTTTTTTCTTTTTCTTTTTTTTTTCTTCAGTGGCCCCACTCCTCTTCCGTATTAAACAATTTAATGTCAGCAGAGGGAGCTGGTTCTTAATGTTGGTGCAGTTTGAAGCGGAGCCACTAGGGGGCAGTACACCCTCAGCCTCCCACTGCTGCTGCATCCTATGAACTGAACTGACAACACCCAGGCAGAGCTGCACAATAAAGGCTTTATTTTCAGGGCTAGCTAATTACACAGGCTATATTTAAAGAGTAGGAAACATGTTTTAAAAGCTGACAAGCAGCGCGTTGCTAGAAGAGGACTGTTTCCTGTGATTTAGCAGAAGATGAGCAATGCCAGTGTAAGTACAGCAGTTATTCAGCCGCTGGTTGTTGTATGATGTGACGTCATGTTTTTCGCGTCACAATGCTTTTTCGGATATTTCCATATTTGGTGCATTTTTGTAAATAAATGATAAAAAAAATGTTTTCAATGTGAAAGAAGGCCCCAGATGATGTTATTAGGCGTTGCTAGGTTACAAGACAGGAAGTAGTCTTATTGGTTACCTACCTCAGATGGGCTTATTAATTAATTAAATTATTTTTTTTTTATTCATAATGGCAAATAAGGCAGTAAAAAGTGATAGACTAAAAAAAAAGATAAATTAGAACTACCAAAGGACTACATGTATTCAAATACAGGATTTTAGAAATGTAAATGACAGAAAGACATTCTAGAGAGCACATAAATGAAGAGTTTTAATAGCTTTTACATTAGAGGGGCCTTTAATAGTCTTAATAGACTATTTGTTTTTTTAAACTGGAAAAGAAAGGTTTTTGTTTATTAAAAATGAATTTGTAGAAATGCCTTTTTGGATAAACATATTGTTTATATACATTAGTTTATCTTTACGGAATGAAAGTGGATGAAGCACTGAAAGATATAATGTAACCATTTTTGGCATTCACTTCATCATATGTTAGTTTAACACAATTGTTTCATGTTGGCAGGGTAGGAAATTAAACAATTTTGTTGAACTAACTAACTAAATATGTTAAGTAAATGCCAAAAGCAGTTGCATTGTTGTTTTCAGAGTATGTTCAAAGCAAAGAGAAAGTTGTGGTTTAATTGCTGTTGTTTTGTGCATCTTTTAATGCTAATCTGTGAATAGAAAAAAGAGAAGGAGCAGAAGAGGAAGCTGCAGCACTTTTTGAGCGACTTGGCTTTACTGGGAACGTTGCAGGTTGGATCAGAACCGTTTTGTTTGTTTTTTTAGATGTGGAACAGCTGACGGTTCTGCAAACACACGTTGCATGTTGTTTATTCTGCAGGGTTTTAAATACTTCCAGCCTTGGCTGAGAGGAAAGGAGGAGCTGCTGTTGACTGTCGTCAATGAGGATCTGGTTAGTTTCACCTCATCTGAGACTGTGTGCAGACTTTCACATTAATGGAAGAGCTGCTTGTTTTTAGTTGAACGCAGTGCTGATCTTTTTCTCATCTGTAATTTTGATGCCAAGCAATTAATTTCAGTTATTTTTAACCAATATTATTTAAAAAAAAAACTATTTATTGCGATTTTATGAGTTAATACAGTAAAAACATTCTAGAAATAAGTCAAAATTTCTTAAATTAAGTGTATTTACCCTTAATTAGAGCAGGTAAATAAGATCATTTGCAGGCTACTGCGTGTACTATTTAATGAAGATGCCAGTTGGGGACCTGTGAGGCGTCTGTTTCTCAAACTAGAGACTCTAATGTACTTATCTTCTTGCTCAGTTGTGCAACGCGGCCTCCCACTTCTTTTTCTACTCTGGTTAGAGCCTGTTTGTGCTGTCCATTGAAGGGAGTAGGACACACCGTTGTAGGAAATCTTCAATTTCTTAGCAATTTCTCACATGGAATAGCCTTCGTTTCTAAAAACAAGAATAGACTGTCGAGTTTCAGATGAAAGTTCTCTTTTTCTGTCCATTTTGAGCGTTTAATTGACCCCACAAATGTGATGCTCCAGAAACTCAATCTGCTCAAAGGAAGGTCAGTTTTGTAGCTTCTGTAACAAGCTAAACTGTTTTCAGACGTGTGAACATGATTGCACAAGGGTTTTCTAATCATCAATTAGCCTTCTGAGCCAATGAGCAAACACATTGTACCAATAAAACACTGGAGTGATAGTTGCTGGGAATGGGCCTCTATACACCTATGTAGATATTGCACCAAAAACAAGACATTTGCAGCTGGAATAGTCATTTACCACATTAGCAATGTATAGAGTGTATTTCTTTAAAGTTAAGACTAGTTTAAAGTTATCGTCATTGAAAAGTACAGTGCTTTTCCTTCAAAAATAAGGACATTTCAATGTGACCCCAAACTTTTGAACGGTAGTGTATAGTGGTTTTGCCAAACCAAAAACAAGGGGAAAACAAGATGGCTGACAATTAATGTTCTGGTGTGTATGTGCGCTCACCATAACAGCGGTGCAAGATAATCTAAATTGCAAAATTAAATATTGAAAGAAAGAAATAAAAAGGATACCACTGTGGGGCTCCAGCCCCCACAAAGGTAAACCAATAATGTTGATTGATTACACAATCTGATGTTTTTAAGCCTTTATTTCTGTTACAGTTACTTACAGCATACAAAAATATGAGTCCAGCTCAAAGGTTATGTTAAAAAACTTCTTCCAACCTGACAGTCGATGCTTATCTGCATACATTTTTTTATTTTATCCACACATTGCGTTGCTCTATCCCAAAGAATCCCAATAAAATGTGTTTTAGTTTGTGGTTCTAAAGCAGAGCAATGTGAGAAAAATTCATGTGTACTAATATTGTTTTTATTCAAACTTGGCAGGGCTGGCGCTCTCCAGGCTTTTTGGTCTCCAGGGCGTCCACATTGTCCTCCAGCAGCAGTGATCCGTCTCCCAGCAGCAGCTCTCCCAGTCTGGACAGCAGGAGCAGCTCGCCCCTTCCCGGGGAGCCTCAAGGCCCGCTGGCTTTCCAGACCATCAGCCCTGATTCCAAGACTGTGACGCAGACAGACAGGTGACTGATGTGACTTTGTGTGTGTCTGCTTACAGTAACATGTAGGTGTTTAGTTTCAGAAGACTGCTGCTTTTCCTGTTTGAGTTTATAAATGTCAGATGGAATGCTAAATGGATTAAATAGTTTCTTGTTTGTTTTTTTTTTCAAGTCACAAGGAGCTCAGCAGTGAGGAGCATCTTCTCCCAGCGTCTCCCAGCGAAGGAGAAATAGCAGTACCAGTAAAGCACCAGTTTTAGAAACACTTTAACACGTTTCGCTCTGTTTCCCCTCTGACTTTAACCCTTGAACTCAGTCATGTGTTTTTTTTTTTCCCTTCAACAGGAGGTGAACTGCACTCTGTTTCTACTGGCCGGTTACGTCAAGTATGGTCGCCCATACGCTTGGATACGCTCCAATCACGAGAGGCTGGTCAACATCGGCGGGATGGATTCGATGGTTAAGGACACGCCCATGAAGCTGAAGTCCATCACAGACTGGCAGACGCAAGGTGTGGAAACAGAGTGGAATCCCACCTGCTGGAGGTTACTGTTTGACCTGCAGCTTTGAGAATAATTACCCAGTTTTCCACCACTAGATTAATTAAGCTGCACAATCTTTATAAAAACAAACACATTTCAAATTTCTCTTCATAGGTATTCGTGTGTGGGATATCGTGAGTGAGCTGGTGTGTCTGTGCACTGTTCCCTCTCCCTCCAACCCCTTCGCCCTGGACATGCGCTACATCAAAAGCCTTCCCCTGCAGGACCGCTTCCTGGTCACAGGAGCTCTGCTCAGCTTCCTGGAGATGTATCTGGTTTATGGGAATCGGGATGAGATGCACTATGACAAAGGTGTTTCATTTTTACAATAAAACATTCAAATTAGAGACTGTAGGTGGCGCTGTTAATTAACCTTACAAGGCTGCTCAGTTTTTTTTTAGACCATTTATGGGTATATATTTATCATTTTCATTTATGTTTAGGCTATGATACTTTTATTCATTTCTATGTACATAAAAAAGAAAAAGGATTAAAAATAAGAGCCAAAAAAGTGCTTTGTATGAAGCGATTGCTCTAATGTCAGTATTTTCCCCTATTTAGTCAATATTTTACTCATCAGGGTTTTGATGCATGTCAGCTTATTAGTTTTTTAACAAAACAAAGCTTATTATGGAAGTTAGATTCTTATTTTAGGCAGCCAACTTTAATCTTAAGAGGAACAAAAAAAATACAAAAATAAATATGAAAATAAATAAAAACACATATAAATAAATAAATACAAATATGAATGTTTAAATAACTTGATTAAAGAATGAATAAATATGTTTGGTCATAAAAAAATAATTTTTTTTTGCTTGTATTATGTTTATTTGTATATTTTCTACATTTCTGCCGTTTTTTTAATGAGGCGTGCGGTTCTAAAATTTGTCTTCAACATGATTGGATGCACAGGATTTATTTTCATATGTATCGTTTTGTCATTTTTGGATTAATTAATGATTAATTTATCTTTTTATGAGTCCCTGTTACCTTAGATTTACTGTTTTTGTTTGTTTTATTACATCAACATCTTTATTTATAAAAGTTCATCAAGTTAATGCTAAATGTTTGAGCTCCACCCCAGGAACAGATGTTAAAATACATTATTAATGTCATATTTATTTGGCTCAGACAGAGTTAAAGGTTACTACAGATAGAATAACCTGACAACATGATGCTTCTAACCAACGGCTGCAGTCACATCTGTTGACTCCAGGTTGGAGCTAACTATCATAGCTTCAGCATCACATGGGACCTGTGCAATTGCCTCAGGTTTCTTTCCCTAAATTCAAGTTTACTAGCTTTTTTTTTTTAACCTCTGTGCAAAAAGTGTTTCTAATAGATAAGAATGTTTATGTTTGGTGTTTGTTTTCCAAACGGTGCTTTTACAACCCCTCCATTATCCATAGGGTGTGACTCAACGAGATTTTAACGTGTCTAAAAAGCAGCCTTTTTTTAAATTGCTCCACTTTGAACAGTTGTAAACTCTGATATGACAGATACTGAATATTGTTTTCCTTTTTCCTTCCATTTCCAGTGGTAGAGGAAGTGAAACCTCTGAGGCGTCTACATTTCCAGTCCCTGCTGGAGCAGCAGCGCCTCAGAGAAAGCTCTGGAAAGGCCAGTAGCTCCACAGAGCAGCACTCTTCAAGATGAAGTCCTGTCGAAGAACCAAATGGGTTTAATTGTGCAATATGTCTGGGTTGTTTTGTTTTTTTTTTTGTAATTCAGGATGCTTTATTAGATTCATTTTTTATTTGGTTTTACTGGAGTTAAAGTTCTATTGAGGTTTTAAAACATTTCAGAACTGCCAATCAGACACGTTTAGAAGGAACGTTCATCATCCATAGGGTACCACAGCCAAGCATGCTGCTGCACACTGCCTTTAAGCTGGCTGAAAGGAGACTACTTTCTCACAAGACATTAAGAAAATAATAAAATATAGTGTATCACTCTTCATTAGCTAGCTCCAAGCAGCCCGCTGACTCTCCATATTATTTTAGATCTTTTTACTTTTTGCTCAGTAAGCATCCAAACCTACAGCTGAATTCAGTGAACTTATTCTACGTTTGTACTGACATTTGTTTAAATAAACGATCTAAAATAAAATCCATACACGTTCAGTTTGAAGTCATTATTCTAGGTTAAACCATGGAGATCTTATTTCCTTCTACAACTGGAGCATTTGCAGTAGCTCACATGAAAGAAACCTGGTGAAATATTAAGAAGCCATAGTGGAAAATGACTCCCATGACTGGCTACAAATCCCAGGACCTTTCTAATAGACCTGCCCCGGACCCCCCTAAAATAAAAACTCCTCAATCTCCTCCCTCCCTCGTAAACACATGGCTGAGGAAAAGGTTTGTTTGCTTTAAGCTAAATATATCTCTTAAGAAAAAAAAAGAAAAACATGTTTGGTAACAAAACATCCCTGATGTAGTGTAACATTCGTTTTTACTGAAACAAGACGTAGGCATTCAAAGACTGTATAAAAACTTTAATATTCCATAAAATACATATTTAGATAAATATGTACAGCAACAACAACGGTACAAATAAAAATACAGCTTAGAGCAGGCAGGGATAACTTTTTCCAGATATCAGCAGCGCTTTTGGTAAGGCTTTCAAATATAAAATACTAAAATCCACTTACAAAAGTGGCACATTGTAAAAAGAAAAAAAATATATATATATATAAAATTCCTTAAAAGTCGTCGTTTCTAGCTTAGCTGAGAAATCATAAAGTTGGAAGATAACGGTAGGCTAGAGATGTACCGTTTGCCCTCAAGTCGTATTTGTAAACCTAAATAATCATCAGGTTTTAAAAAGCGTGCAGCTCTTGGACAGACAATCAGGGGGCGGACGTGAATAGACGATTCCCAATTCAGATTTCCCCCCTCAGCTTGGAATGCAGGTGCACGGCTGTACATTCCTCACCGAGGCTCCAAACAGGAACACAGCGTCGTCCTCCTCCTCCCAGAGCTACCGCCATGTTTTTATCTGCAGTGCGTAGCGGATGATTTATGATTTACAAATGATGGCACAGTTACCAGACCTGCCATTCAATTCAGACAAACATTAACCTTTTCATAACGAGCAGATCACTTTGGGATCGCTTGAGAACTTTGGCTGACAGGAGGAAGGGAACCACACTGGATCTGCATCAAACATCTCTTTGAAAGAGAAGGAAACAGGTTCATACCACCATGGATTTACTGTTTCTTAAGGTCACTTAAAACATCACCCAACCAGGGTTCTCTGAAGTCAGATGCCTTATGCAGCCCATCATGTCCATAACACCAAACACTCGTCAGTTCTGATTACATCCTAACAAGCTGCCGTTATTTGACCAAATATGGATCAAGATGGCAGCTAAATTCCCCCCCTTCTCCTTTCCTGGAGCAGTCCAACTCTGTTCCTCCCAAACTTCCTTCCTTCATGCAGTTTTTCCACCTTTAAAAGTCAGAACCAGGTTAGCGTAGAAGCCTCTTGTTTCAGCTCCAACTGTCGGAGGCTGATCCTCTTCTGGTGATTCCCTTCATGGGGCTTCTGGATGCTGAGCCTCTTCTCTTCCAGCGAACTGAGGAGGAAAAATAAAAATGTCGTTATTGATTTGAGCATAAATTTTACGAGTTAAACCAAATATTTGGATATTTGTTGGATGGAAGAATAATGACTGAAATTAACACTTTTCTTCTGAGCTTATTTATAAAGTGAAGCTATCATTTTTTAGTTTTCTCTCTCCTCACCTTTCCCCAGACCAGCGGGCAGCGTAGAGCTCTTCGTGTTGGAAGACTCCTCTAGACGTTTGCCTCTGGCCTCTCCTGGCGGCAGAGAGGCTGAGCCATCCTGCCAGTCGCTGAGCGCTCGCTGAAAGGAGCGTGCCAGGCAGGCGGTCATGTCTCGCGCCCGCTCCGCCCGGCTGCACCAGAACACCCGACACTGCAGCTGCTGCCCCTGGTGCTTGCAGATGTACAGGAAGACGTTGGGTCGGCCGACGTCGGCGGCGCAGTACGCGATGTCCTGCAGGTACGTCTTGGTGAGCTGCCGCCCCGTGCTCAGCTCTTTGACCTCTACGTATCTCGGCCTCACGACCAGAGCGTGATCTTTGCTCAGCTTCTTCCCGTTGGCGACGCCCTCCGTCAGGTGAGAGATGGCCTCCTGGGCCTGCTCTCGGTCCAGAGAGAAGATCTTCACCGTGCCGAGGTAGTGGACTTTGAACAGAGGGTCACCGTGGGACAGGGACTCTGTTCGGTCCCGGCGGAAGCGGCGCCGGAAGGCTGCCGGGGAGTTCTTGAGGGTCTGCATTAGGTTCAAACTGCCGAGGGCCATGGCTCCCTTCAGGTTGGGTTTAGAGGAAGCTTTAGGGGAGGTGTCACTGCTCGACTTGAGCTGGTCGTCCTCGACGCGTTTTCCAATCATCCACCTGTCTTTGCTAAACGAAGCGGCGGATCCGGCGTCTTTATCTGCAATTAGGTAGGAAAAAAAATGGAGTTATTGGATTTGATATCAACAACGAACAGGATTAAAAACTGTTCCATTATGAGAACCAGACCCTTGAAAATAAAGGTTACAGTTCTGCAATGTCACACTCATGGAAAAAACTAGCAAGTCAGTACAGCTGGCAGCTCAAGGCTGCCAAACAGGAATGGTTACAAATGTGACGATGTGATGTGCTAAGAGTGAAACATTCATCTCCAACAAACGGGAATCTTTAAATATTTACAGACTGGTTGGTTTAGGTCCTACAGAGACTTGAAAATCCTTGATGGGACTGGAAACGGGCCAAAAAACGCTGGGTTACATCAGAACAACTAAAAGTACAAGTTCAAATGAAACCTTTTGTTGCGAGACCCTTTAAACTGCAGCGTTATACAACCACATCCACCTGCCTTTGTCTTCTACCCCCCCACCTCCACCACCTCTCATTTGGGCCATTCTTTTAACATCCGAGCTCAGTCCTTAGAACCTCAGAGAGAAACACCAACGGATTCAGACGAGGCGACCATTGTTAGTGAAACCCCCTCTACAGGAAACAGCTCTGCAACCCAGCCCCCCTGAAAAATATTTCTCCAAACAAACAATAGAAATACTTTTCAAACTGCGTCAAGTCACAGAAGGGGATTCAAGCTTGACCCACAGCTCTGTATGCTGACCCCAAACGTGCTGCTATAGTGTTACACAGACGGAGCGCAAACATGGAAAAGTACCTGCATGATAGTTTAGCATCAAAACAAAGCCACCATGGGATGGTTATCACTGTGCACAGGCATGCAGCCCCACAAAGGAGCAAATTATGAACTCACATGTGCACTAAAGAAAATCCTCATCCTAAATCCATTGTTAGACTTGATGCATTTAAGAAAAATTGTTTTTTCTTGCAAAACATTTAAGATTTAGACAGAATCAGATCCCCAATGTGTCATAAAAGTAAAAAAAATAAAAAATTCTTGCATGTTTTTGACATCTTGGCTGCATCACTTCTGGAAACATGATTGAATACAGCTCATATATTATATCCTTTTGTACTCTGTTGGGTAGAAGACATGCAGTTTTTCCAGTGGTTTGCAGAAGCTAAGCAGAATTTTAAATTGACAGGGATGAGATCATGTCTAAGGGCCCCTGTCTGCATTTTATTGCATTTGGCAGAAACTTTAGACATTTAGTGGGAGACAAAAATGGCATTTGAACCTCGATATGGCAGCTCTGCCAGGGTTTTTGTTTGTTTGTTTGTTTGTTTTTTA
This sequence comes from Cyprinodon variegatus, assembly GCF_000732505.1. Classification (NCBI taxonomy): domain Eukaryota; kingdom Metazoa; phylum Chordata; class Actinopteri; order Cyprinodontiformes; family Cyprinodontidae; genus Cyprinodon; species Cyprinodon variegatus. The sequence goes on along the minus strand of NW_015151012.1, from coordinate 411,861 downwards.
AACACGTATTTAATTGCTTTTGTTCATTAATTGGGAAATTATATTAAAAAAAAACACACAAAAAAAACATTTGAATTCGATTTTTATAAGAGTAACCCTTTCTTTTTAGAAGCCGAAATAATTGCTTTGGTCTATGGATATTGAAAAATACAAAAAAAGACTCAGTATATTAAAGTAAATCACTTAAATTGCACAAAAATAGATAAAAATGACAAATTTCTAATTAGGTTTGGCGCGGGTTAAAAGAGCTGCGTTCCAAACGCGCATAGGGAGCCGCATTACATTTTCTAAAACTAAGATTTATAATACTCCAAATAACTAAACAAAAAAAATGAACATTATCACTGAAAGAACATTTAAATTGTCACGTTGTTCAATCAAATCATACCTGGGTAAAGTTTCATGCAAACGATGTCCCGTAAAGCTTCAGGTAGTTTTTCCAAACACCTTATGAAGGCTGCAAACTATCAGGAAACGGTCCTGTTCTTCCCTGCGTGTTGAATAAATGAATAAAACCGCTCCGAGTCTCTTCCATATATGTGCGTGAATCGCCTCGGACGCAAAGACCAGCACAGAGAGGGGGTTAACTGTGTCAAAACGCTGTGTCTCTTCGCGCTGCTGAATGCAGACTGAACAGCGGAGCCTCGCGGGAGGAACCGTTTTAAAAGATGCAGGCGCGCGCTCGGCACACGCGAACGAGCATCCGAGAAGGAGGCTACCAGCCTGGACTATGGAGGAGGAGGAGGTCAGCAGGGACAGAGAGGTGATGATTTACAAGATGGGAGTGATGTTACACTGCGGGAAATCATTGAGCTGAGTTAGTTTTACGGACAGTCCAAAAGCATTTTCATTTTAATTAATGGGATCATCATCAAAAGAATCATTTCATACCACAGTTCAGCTCCTCTATAGATCCACTGCAATCAGAATGCATGTACTGAGAATAGTAGAATATTACATAAGACCAGAGGCGTAGAAAATTTTTATAAGGGTGGCCAGGCAATAACCAATGTACATTAAGGGGAGGCCGAAAGTAGATAGTCTACACTGTTCCTACAGGAAAATGAATTAGCAAAACATCCATATTTTCTAAATAAAGACAAACTATACTTTCCCACAGCCTTTGCTAACAAGTAAACATATATAGGTTTGAGTTTTGGGCGAGCATCTTCTCCATTGTCATTACTTACTTACTTTTATCAGTAATCATTCTGCAAGTACTAATATCTACATAAATTTATTATGTAATACGTTTTTATTAAAATAGTTATTTATCTATGATTTCACTGAAGACTGGATCTACAGTAGACAGGGGGCCATTAGGGGCCAGTGCCCCTGTACGACTGGTCCTAGCCCCTGTTATGGCCCCTGTACTATTATCAAAAACGGAAATTTAAAGACACGTTATGTACGTTTTTACTGAAAAATATCTTTAAACTAGCCTTTTTATTTGACCCTTAATGAATAAAGTGTTGTTTAAGGAGCAGACCGACGCCTCAGTAGTTCAGCGCTGATGCCTCTATTAGCCTGTAGCCTATTTCCCTTGATTTACTTCGGGTCAGACTTTCCCTCGCTGTTAGTCCGATTTGATGTCAAGTGTGTCCATTTTAAATGGGTCCAACCTAGCAAACAGTCGAAACGTTACATTCAAGATGGATTTTTTGGATACTTCAGAATTCGCAAACACTGAAGTGATGATGTAAGGAGGACACAGAAGAAATAACTAGTTTTCCAAATGAAATGTAACAGCATTGCGAATTGAAAATCGTAATCATTTACCTGAAAGCGGGCTTTAATTCCCTCTTTTTTAATCCAAATACGCCTACGCAATCTAAAATCACTACAATATTTCTCTAAAAAAATTGAAAATAATGCCAATGCAGTTTAAAATAGGTTTTAATGGAGAACCCAAGATAGTTCAATGAGAGGTGCCTCAAGGCTCCGCCGTAGGCCCCATACTTTTCTTGTTTTATCTCCTTTTTTTTTTATCCGTTTTCAATAGCATATTTCTTCTTCTAATCATTTTCATATGTCTTTGTAAGCATCAGCTCCCAGACATGCGTGCCTATATTTAGACCTTGCCTTATTTATCTTTACGGTGGGACACATACAGTAGAATGCAGGTGAACTTTTTTAACCTGGACAAACTAAGCAGAAAATATTTCATCTTGGTGCTCTGATCTTAGCAGCTCTGGAGTGAGTTATCAGCACAAAACTATTGTGGGTTTTTTTTTAAGTGAATGCTGTTTAATGCATTTAAGGAGGTAAAATCTTACCCTCAATGATAACTCTTGAATAAATCTAGATTAACTGTGGATGGATGCTAAAGCTGAATACTAGCCTGAGGCAACAAGTCCACTCTCAAAAATGGCAAATACTGTTTAAGTTCACGGAAAGAAAAAAAAAACAATAGCAGGTTTTTCTGGATTCATTTAACGGCTGTCCCATTGTTGTCATTCCTTGAACGAAGTGGACAGTGAGGAATGTCGTCTACTGTAATGAAAAGGTTTTTACAAAATACGAACCACATTTTGTTATTGCTTTCAATATGGTGTAGATCAACTGTTTGATCAGTCAAATCCATATTTTTAACCAGGTTTTCTTGGTTCATCATTCTTCTTGTTTGTTCCGTTCATAAATAATAGTCCAAAAATAAACGGTCCTGTTTGTGATCTGATATTCAGTTGGTGATTTATTTTATTTCACATGTCTTTATGTCAACATCTGCAGAACTCCATCCCGAGGGAACATCTGAACCCCACTTCCTCTTGTAATCAGAACATTGCGTCACAACTCATCTGTAAAGGTGATTGCTTGGACTTATTGGCTCAGTCAAGTGTTTATCCTGGGGGCATTTGAACAGTGGCAGAGGAAAACCTAAATGGGTTCCATGTGTGTATGCGTCTTAACTGTGTGGCTGGGGTGTGTCTGGTTTGGGGGAAACAGTAGGGCCCCTGTTTCTTCTGGGTTTGGCCCAACAACGCTTAAGCTCTGGACGTCACACTTGCCTCAGTGCTCAGCATGGTACACTGCAGCTATTATTGGGTCGCTGCTGACATAACGGACCATCTCAGATGGGAGAAGGCCCTATGTCACAGTCATTGAAAGCACAGTCAGCATCCAAGTCATGAACATAGCCAGGGCTGCAGCTGCAGATACAGAGCTTTCTATGGAGTAGACTGCTGCAGTGTTGGAACTACCAATTTGTTGCTCTGATCAAGAGACTCATTTATATACCTCTGAAATTTTTACACTTAATTGTTAAACATCCTTAAAAAAATAGATGAATTGTTGCAAATTGTACGTAAATCTAAACGTCTCTCTCAGCATCAACCTGCAGTGGATGTTATTTGAAATAGGTCTGTTTACCTCTTAAATCGTCATGCTATCTATGTAGCTGCATTAAGCAATCAAAAACTTTGCTTTTCCTTCATTTTCAATATGGAATCAACATAAGTTCACACATATATTTATTTATAACACTAATTTATTGTCCTGAGATCATTTTATGGTCTTTCTGTAATTTAGGTAACAACACAATCTCATTGTGCCGATTTATCAGTCAGGAGGAAAGTACATTCTCTTCCAAAGCATTCTATATGTATACATCATGGTACAATAAACATACAGTCACCGATAGTTAGAGAAAATATGGGACAATGGGGTATTACACAAGGTGGACATTTTTCCCATATGGATGAAAGGCAAGACTGAAACTGGAGGGAGGCTGCCAAGAGGCCAGACACTGGAACACAGCATGTTCTGAATGCAACAATCACTTGCATTCTCCATATGTACGGACAGAGAAGGACAAAAGATGAAAGACTCTATTTTTTCTAATGAAAATATTCAAACATGGCTAGAATATTCCAAAACCTTATAGGAGAAAATGTGATAAGCTGATGAAACCGAAATTGAACATCAGTCCATTTACCTTGACGTTAGATTTTTTTATTACATTTTTTTTTACTAAATTTTACTAAATTGCAACTAAGGACAGTAACATTTTCTTAGGGTACTGTTCTCCAAATGGAACCAAATTTTTAGTTTCATGACTTTAGGAAAAGCTAATTCTTTCAGGTATATGCTAAGGAAAAATACAACAATCTGTATTGCTGTTATTCTACAACAAATATCCAAATTAACAAATAATTAATTCCTGTGAAGAAAACTAAGCTTTTAACAAAGCAGTATCATGCAATCGAGATAACCTGCATGCTGAAATTGAATTAAATGTTGCATTAACAAATTATGCGACCATGAAGGTTTCCATGTGTACAACCAGGTAAGTACAGGCTTTACATGGTTAGGTTTATTTCTTTGAATGAGGAATGCTTGCTTTTCAGTTGAATTATCTACAATAAAATATACAATTTCTGGTGGAAAAACATTTTGATTTCTGGCGTTTTAACAGGAATTTACACAATCAAAATCCATTTCTTGTTCTTTATACCTTTCCATCACTAAATGCCACCTTTTTAAGATCCGCTCAAGTTTTTGCTGAACACTTTCAAACACATTATATAGTATTCAACCAAACATGCTGCATGCTATTTTTTAATAATAAAAAGACTGGTTCTTTATTATGGGAAGAAAGGCTGGACTCCTGGCGTTCTGTATCCAATATGGCCGCCTCAAAGGCAAGAATAGTGTAGCTATTGGTCCTAAAACCATGGCTGTATCCAAATATCTGCCCTAACCCCTAAATCCCTCAATCACTATATACAGCGGGGGCTATATAGTGGACTTTATAGTGAACTTAGTAAACTGACTGTTCTGACAGATGATCACTACTTTTTGCTCCCTATTGGTCAGGGGACTCCGGCTCCGCCGTGCGGTGCCTGTGCCATCTTTGTCGTTTGTCGGCGCTGTTGGGTAGCGACAGCCTATGGCGACATTCCAGGATATATCTGCTCGTCTAGTTACCATGGATGATCACTACTTTTCAAGGTGCATTGTGGGAAATTGCAAATCCCCTACTTTTTCACCCACCAGACCAGGGGTCTGCAACCTTTCATATTCAAAGAGCCGTTTTGACCAGAGTTCGACCACGTAAAAGTTGTGTAGAGCCGCAAAATATAACATGACTTTTACTAGAAAACCTTTTTTTCTTTTAATCTTATATAGGAAATTAGTTGTTGCCATCTCAAACAATCAAAAATTCATTTATTTTTAATGTTAA
>NW_015151012.1:404391-406115 GCF_000732505.1 Cyprinodon variegatus | reverse complement strand
CATTTCATTAGTAAAAGAGATTGAGATGCTGTTTTAAAATGGCAATATATCAGCAAATGAAGATATTGGGATATTTTAATCGATCAATATTTTTCCCTCGTCTTTACACTGGAAAAATGATCTAGAAATAAGTAAAACTTTCTTACATTAAGTGTATTTACCCTTGATTTGAGTAGGTAAATGAGATAGTTTGCCAATGGAATGATTATTTTTACTCTTAAAATAAGGTAATTAGATAATATTCACTTTAAATAAGAGAATGCAAATGTGTTTTCTTATTTTAAATCTAAATTGTCTTGTTTCATTGGCAAAATGTCTCTTTTATCTCCTCAATTCAAGAACAAATGCACTTATTTTAAGAAAAAAATGACTTATCAAGATTTAGTTTTTTGCAGTGTAGTAGTTATTAAGTCTGTAAAAAAGACGTTTTTGAGGAAGAAGAAGTAGCATTTTATTATTATTATTTTTTTTAGACTTTAGAAACTTTAGAAAGCTGATCGAATATCAGGTTAAATATCGGTGGGGTGGCCGATGTCCGATAATCAGTTTGAAGGCAGATACCGATAGGGGGCCGGTTATATCCTGCATCCCTACTTAAAACATATTTCTGGTTCTTTTAATCTCATTCTTTTCCATCTTATAAAAAACACTAAAGCTATTGATACCCGTATATATTAAAGTAAATTATTTAGCTCTTTATATACATTTTAGCCACTATTAAGAGCCGCTGGAGAGGGTCCAAAGAGCCATATGTGGCTCTGGAGCCGCAGGTTGCAGACCCCTGCACCAGACGTTTGGACACTCATTTAAAATGGTGTAAACTCTATATAGTGTTTAGGGCGGACATTCCGACACAGCTCGTGTTATTTCTCTGATATTGCTTTTAGATGTTAGCACCAAAACAATTAGCAAATCCCTCTGGTTTCATGTCTCTTGAACTCAGCCTAGGTGTGATTTCATTCTTAGATCAAGCAAATGGTTTTCCTATCTGCTTAGTGTTGGACCTTATGCTAAACAGTTTTAAACTAGGGGACATGGGATCAGGGAAACCTAGCACAGTATAACATCGTCACTGCGAGTGCTGCAGACACATCCGGTTGTTTTGATGCTAATTGAGAGCTATTAATTTTAAATGTTCTGACTGCTGCCTGGGACTGAAACCGACATATTAGTAACCCTCTGAGGAGGTAATCATGACTCTGTGTGTGTGAACAAAGCCAGTCTGAAAACCTCAACAAACAGATTGAAACGTCAGTCGTTTCAAAAAGCACTTAGTGAAGAAAAGATTAATGAATGGTTACAGCTACTCGCATCGGAGGAAAAGTTGTGTCACCAGAAACTGATGAGACCCAGTTTCAGTTTACTCTAATTTAGATGGATACTAATCTTCATATTTATTTACATGAGGTAGAAGTTAGTTTTTTATGCTGAAAACGTTTAATCACTTATTTTGCAGTTAAAAGTGAGCAATAATGACTTTTATAACTAACTTTTAAAATAGTGCTATGATCATCATAGTTTTTAATTTCCTTATTCAAGCAAACACCCCTTTGGATAACATGCAAATAAAAGGAAACCAACAAATAGATAAATAAAAATGACACAAAACAGGTTTTAATTAGTATTTACAATACATCACTTTATATGATGCATAGATACAAGAATACATTTTGCAAAGGACAGTTAATACTTTATATTCTACCCGACACACGATGAGATAGATA
>NW_015151012.1:397895-402400 GCF_000732505.1 Cyprinodon variegatus | reverse complement strand
TCTCTGCGTTGCCCAGAGAGCATTCTGGGATGAAGCGTCTTTCTCAAGGTCCCACAGAGGAAGTCTGTGGGATTTAAACGAAGGAGCCTGCATCCTTCCCAAGACACGAGCACCATGTCTAACTACTAACTCACCACTTCCCCTTAATCTCACCTAGGATTTAATACAGCCACATATGATTTCATGTAATACTTTACCTGCACTGTGGTTAGGATACCTGTTTGAGTCATCATTAGTTGTAAAAGTTGATCCACTCAGACTTTGAAGACCAACTCTCCACAAGAATAAACAACTTTGTTCATTTGCCAGGGATGTTAAGCACAAGAACAAAGTTCTTTCTGATCATGATCTGAACATTTCAAACATCACTAGAGCTCAAGCGCAGAACTCCTCCAAACTCTTCATACGTCTGTCTGCAGCACAGTGCTTTCAGTTCTTTAGTGGGACCACATAACAAAACATCGCTGCCCACATTTTGTGTCAAAAACAACCCATAAGAACTCCAAAAGCAGAGTGAGAGAGAATAAACCCTGTTCTGGTTGAGAATTTATTGGCCTTAAAGGTCATAGATACAACTTATTACCAATGGGCAGTGTCTGACCTTCAAGGCCTTCACTGTTGGCCTAAAATCTATCAGGAACACTAGCCTAAATTTACAACCTAAGCTTTAATTTTCTTCTTTCCAACTGCATTATTTATTCCAAACAACCCGTTCTCTAAATTTTGAAGCTTTTCTCTTGGCTGTGCTGCTTCCATTTGATTTATGTGGTTGTTATATTTTTTGTTCAATCAGATTTTAGCCTTAGTGCGTTGCTATGTCAATCAAATCTGCTCATGGCCTTCAGTATGGCCTCACATTTATTTAAAAATGCCCGTCAGCAAAATAAACATTCTCACATGTATGTTAAGCTACTTCTGCACATGGTTTATCTACCACACATGCACAAGAAACTGCCGCTTCGAGAGGAGAAAATCGCTCTGCGTGCGCGCCGGCTCGTCCAACGCGCCTTTGGGATTTTTTGTCCAGTGACCATGCTCCAGGACGGCTGCGCTCTGGAAAGTGTGTCTGCCCTCGGACTGATTTTCTTCTCTCGCAAAATTACAGATATTGTCCCCAGGGGCCATCATTAATTTAATTTAATCCGTTTTGTATAAATAATCCACTTCTTTTCATGTGTCACTTTTTGATCTCTAACTATTTGTGTCGACTGCTGTGTCTTTGCCACTAAACTGTGCTATAGAAATAAACTTGCCTTGGCTAAAATGTCACCAAGGCAAATTAAAAATATATAATCATGGATACCCAGATGCTGTAATTGTCTCGAAAGCAGGAATTAACAGATGTACAGTTTTCCTCCAGATGCGTATAAACTAACAGTATTCTAACATTTCATTTACGGAGACAAAGGGGATATAATGCAAGTCAACTACTATGTAGTCTTCCCTTGGCTCTCTACTTTGCAGATATTTTTATATCTGAGGGAAACATATTCCAGGACATTACAACTTCTTCATTTTTTATTCTTTTTTGTACTATATACACTCTTTTGTTTTGTCTGTTTCATATTTATCTTTAATGGCAACTTACTTTAACTCTTTTTTCCCTATATAAGCTACTGGAACCATGATTTCCCTGAAAGAGTTATCCCAGGGGATAAAGAATAAAGTTGAGTGTAAGTCTAAAACAAAAAAACAGACAAAAAAAAAACCACAAAAAACCCCAGATTATATCCCCAGTGGTTGGTACAACCTAATGCATTTGTGTTAAAAATGCAAGGACTGCTTCCCTCTGTTAGGCGTATCAGAAAAGGTCAGATAGAGGTTTGAACTACTTAAGTAGGAAATAGTAAATGGGCAAAATAAACAGAACCAGAACCAGGTGATTCCCTGATTCCTGTTTCTCTACTGGCTTTTATGCTTTGTTCAAACCACTATGAGACAAAGTTGGTCCTGCGTCATCACTAACATAATCAGTATAAATCCAGTCTTTATTGTCACTGTTTCACCAAAATGTTTTTCTTTTAAAACACTATCTGAAAATGCAAGTATAGTTATACAATAGCAACTAATCAGTGTCTGATGACACATTTCTGAATACAAGGATTCAGAGAAGAAGAGTGCTCTCTCGGAAACTGTTTGTCAGGTTATCATAGTATCTAGAATTATGATTGCGTTTTCAGGTTAATAGTAGGGGAATCCAAAGTATTCTGATACAAGGAAAACTTATTAAAAAAAAAAAAGTAATATACTTTTTTTTATACTTCATGATTTGATGGATGTACAAACCTTTACTGGACCCATAGTGTCATTTAAACACCTCCCAGCTTTTTTTGGCTTTGCTCCAGCCTTTGATGCCTCCTTACCGTAATGCCTTAATGAGAGAGGCAATTTCCTCAGAATGTCTCTACATGAGCTTTTGTGTTATCATATGTTTGGAGCTTAAAAACAATACGTGCATAACTCAAGCTGCAGGTTTCACTGGAAACAGGCAGGAGATTTTTTTTGGAAACGATCCACCGTCCCTTTGGACGTTTTCTGTTAAGGGTCTGTCAGTAAAGGTTTGTCTGGTAAACAACAATGAGACAACAGAGGATCAGAAAGGTCAAATTCTTCCATCGAGGTGTTTAGGGTTTGACATTTTTGGGACATAAGTGAGGAATTATATAATGAGGAAAATTACTAAACATTAGAACTTCAAAGAAGTTGTTTAACTGTATACTGAGCACATATTGCCCAAAATGGTATTAACGAGAAGCAAACTGTAGGCAATACAAATGTCAAAATAAAAACATCTATGTGAACCTGATAGTAGGAGAGCAAGGCATGTCATTTTTTGTCTTCCAAAATGTCAGAATTGAAAGACAGAAACTTTATTTCCACTCTGATTTCAGGATCACAGTATGTCTAAGAATAAGTGGTAATAAGAAAACTAAGGTCTTCTTTTCTGACATTATTTAAGAACCATCCATCTGTTGTCTTCTGCTTGTCTGAGGTTGCACAAGAGCAGGCAACAGGTTCAAGAGGAATCTTAGTCATCCCAGCTCAAAATGAGGGATCCCAAGGCAGGACTGGATAGAGCCTTTCCATAAAAGACAGGATCTTCTTTCGAAACAGAAACCCAGTGGCTCTACTTTGAACAAAAAAGTTGAAATTGCAAAAAGAGGATTTATCAAAAGTCGACAGGGTCTTGTGTTACCAAATATCCTGAGTCAGTGTGTCTATAATATAAGGAAGAAGAATGGTCAGAATTTCCCTTAAATCAATAAAGTCAGAAACAACCACTTATGGTCTAAAAAGCTTAGTTTTCTAAGCTAAAGACAACGTATAATGCAAGAAATATTAATGACATTTCTGACTTCAAATCTTGATTTTAACAACCAAAAACAGTCTGTTACACAATCAGCTTCCAATCGTTTCACCAGTATTACCAGAGTAAAGGTTTCCTGTCAAAACAGGATGCAGAAAAACTGCTGCATTCTTTTGCTTTCTTTCCCCAGAGGGTTAAATGACTGAAAGACAGGCCTCTGTAAACAGTTAAGCCACAATGTTGCTGCCCGAATCCTGACATACTGTACTGTACACCTAGGGTGACCAGATGTCCCACTTTAGGCAGGACAGTCCGGACTTTCATTGCACTGTCTGGCGTCCAGCGCGGCATCCAGTCGAATGCCTATTCGTCCTCCTTATTGAGCAGATTTATTTCCATTTTCCTGGGCTGCAGCAAAATATCCAATCATAGATGTAAAAGAAAATGCATTGACTATCTGGTTTAACAGATGATTGGCTCAGAGTAATGCTGCGTCAAATAAATATCTGCTTGTCATTGGTTAGGGTCAGAGTTCTGCTAATTTATGCATTGACAGAAAGTTAGCATCAGGCCAACTCGCAAGACGTCGTTTTACCCTGAATGGAAAAAAAGCATGAATTTATAATGAAAAGTAGTCGAGAATCATGGCTCCATGGCTTCTGCCGAATTTCTCGATGCGATGTGGAGATATGGAGTCAAGAGAAAGCTGCAATTGAATGACATGCGAGTACGGATAAATATAAAAGTGATAAACATGCGGCAGGTACCTCATTAATGAGGGCTTTCTTCATGAAGTTTCGTCGCTCTGGATGCCAAAATACCTGCTGGTTCCTCTTAGCTGTCACTTTTTGAAACACAAGGTATTGAATAAATGCAAATACTGTCAACCAATACGTTTTGAATTTTCATAAATGTTTTTTTTTTTACTCAACCACACAAGCATCATCTTTAAACCCCTCAAAATTGAGAGTATACCAGACTCTTATGTACACTTTAGTGATTCATTGATATGCCACATAATGTCCTCATTTTTGGTGCTATAGAAATGGTCACGCTATCAGCACCAGTGGATTAAATCATATCAGTCCTATTCTTAAATCACTGTAATAGCTTCCTGTTGGTAAAAGGACAGACTATTTGGTAATGTAGACCTGCTAACCTGCTCCCAGACCTAAATATGTGTCAGGTATACAAAATC
>NW_015151012.1:384467-397885 GCF_000732505.1 Cyprinodon variegatus | reverse complement strand
ACTGGTTTGGATTCAGAGCAGGCAGTCAGAATCAGATAAGGGGTTTGGCAGGCTCGGAGAGAAAAAGGGCAAAAACAGGTCAGGTAACAGGTAGGCAGGCAAAAAGTAGAAGAGCTGGAAGGTACTCAAAAGATGGTTTGAGACGATCTGGCACTGGGAACAGATCCAAATGAGCTATATATAGAGGTGGGACCAACCCTGGTTGTCTAGTGGTCAGGATTCAGCGCTCTCACCGCTGCGGCCTGGGTTCGATTCCTGGTCAGGGACCAATTAGAGATAATTGCAGGCAGGGTGGAGTGAGCAGGTGTGAGGAGTTGGAGATTAAGCCAGCACCAGTGCCGAGATCGTCACAGTAATAGCTTCCTGTTGGTAAAAGGACAGACTATTTGGTAATGTAGACCTGCTAACCTGCTCCCAGACCTAAATATGTGTCAGGTATACAAAATCCAAAGTCCAGAACTGATTGACAAGGAAAACTCAAGAACCAAAAAAGCTAGGAGACATAAGAGAGGAATAAACCAAAAGAATGACAATGATCCTGCAATGAATAACAGAACAGCAGGTGTATATATGGGAGACTGAAACAATGGGAGGATAATTAGCTAATAGGGAGCAGGTGTAGGCAGAAGTAACTAGAAGGAGCTAAAGGAAAGGAGACTGGCACAAGGGGGCAACGGAAAGTAACTAAAAAAAAACAACACAGCTTAAATATAAACAGAAAATGGAAAATAAACCGAAAATCAAGAAAACACAGAATAACATAAAGCAAAGTGGAACTGAGAACTTTAGTAGAAACATAAATAGAAGTCCACAAAGGGCACAATCGTGAATATGCTCCGTAGCTCCCTGAAAACCTTTTAGGTGTGCAGAAACTGTTGCTTTATTTGATTCAGGAAATAAAATGTAGTTTACAGAAGCTTTAGATCAAAGCAAGAATTTGATTGTTTTAAACTTTTCATGCTATGCTTTTATTCTTATGCTTTGTAACTGTCTGTGTGTCTTTCCTTTGATGACCTGTAAAGCTCTTTGACGCCTTGCTTATGGTTGGTCCTGTATAAATAAACTCCCCTTGCCTTCATAGAAGCTCAAAGGGATAGTGGATAAACAATGCAGCCTTTCAACATCTTAGATTCTCTCTGTTTGTAAAAAGACATACACTTAATGATAAAGTAACTGTAAGAATCAATAAGTTATTTTTTTACAGTATTGTATTTCAATATTTGTGTTGGTATAACCTTGGTTAATGAAGTAAAGAGTAAATAATGGACTAAAGATTAATTAAACTCTTATGGGAGAGTGTTCCTAGGAGGTGAACTTATAAAATGGCTTGGAGGAGGAAATCTCAGTTATTTTTGTGTTAACGTTGATTTGTCCCATCAGCGGTCTCTGCTGTCCACAGGTCTGTAGGAGGACAGTCATCATTGCGCTATAAAGTGGGTTTTTTGGCCAAACTTTTCAGTAATATCAAAAAATCATATTAGTTTTGATGCTTATGCCACCGATCAAAAAGTCTATAGCAGACTTATCTGGAAATCCTATAGTATTTACAAGGTATCAGATGTGCAGCTTGGAGAAACTGGAGCATTTTCTATAAGTATGCAACATTAGATGATAAGGCAGGGCATCCTCATGTTCACTGGAAACACAAGTCAGATGCAATAGTGCGATAGATGTTGCAGTTACACTGGTTTGGCCACCGCAAATTGCGTACTTTTAGCCCTGATGTCAGAATCAATAAGAGGTTAAAGATAAATATCATTCATAAACAGCTATAAAATATATACAAATTAGTCCGCTACATCAGATTGACTTAGAAGGAGCCTAAAACAGCCAATGTTAAGTCAAAACCACTTAAAGGGGAAGTCAGATTCCCCGGAAGGAGCGTTAAACAACTTAAGATGTTTTCACAAGGGTGTTTATTCGGAAGTGTTGGTGTTTGACAAATATACAAGACAGCTTCAAATATGGAAAATGCTCGAGGCCTGTGGGAAGACTTTTACGCTGTGAAACAAATCAAACGCAACGCTTGTTTACCATTGCAACAGACTTGCACGTCACTTGTTGTTTGTCAGTAAATGATCCGTGCTGCATGACCTCCATTCTGACCCACCTTTGATGCCTCGAAGTGTAACAGGAAATGTACCTGTTTGCAGGCAGCGGGTCTGGAACCAGAAAGGGAAGCTGGTCGGTATCCAGAACTGCTATCACTAGAGTAGAAATATGAGGCCTATAAATGAGTTCTTTTTTTGGTGTGTTTGTGTTTGAAGGGTTTTATGAATGCTGTATTTTAGCTCAGGCTGATAGCACGGATTAGATGTTTGCTGTAGGATTACAAAACCCACACTGGAACCTTACACAACATCGTTAAAATTGGCCAGAACACAGAACTCCTTTCCTTTCCTTACAGGAATCCCTATCTTTTCCGGAAAGTGTACCTGCATGGCTATTGTTTAATTTTTTACTAAGTTTCCCTCTCGGCAGGAGTCTAAAGTGAGCCGTCGGCACAGTGACCCAACATGACTCAGACTGTCTGGAGGGGCGTAAAAAAAGAGCAACATCTGCCCTATGACTCCCACCAAAACACACCAGCAGCTGCAGATGTCCTAATAAGGCATGCTAATGGGCGCAGAGGGAATGACACCATGTCTGCTTATCTCTAACTCAGTTGTCTTAACTTGTGGGTTGCTCCAACCAGCAGATGAGATAATTTCCTCTTTTTTTTAACTGTTCTCTCCTATTTTGAATAAGCAGCCTGTCAGGAGGAAAGGTCTTTCTTGGTGAATTCCTCATTTGTTTGCAAGTTCTGCAAAATCTTAGGAACAATTAAACCTTCATGTGGTCATTACTCATCATGAATGTTTATATCAGAAATAATAATTAAAAAACATGGAATAAATCCTTACAAGTAGCATAGTGGTTAAATGGAGCTACCTAAAATGTACAGTATGGAAAGCTAAATGTCCTAAAAAGGCAATATTAGAGATGAAGGCAGTGTTATGTTTTGACTGTTTTTATTTTGGGACTGATTTTTTTTTTTTACAGTTGATAAATGCAATGCTCACTTCTTTGTTGTGTCCATGCTCTCAGGCTCAGGGACCAATCAGAGTTTAGACTAAACAGGAAGAGGATGTGGCTTCCTGCAAGGCCCTCTGGAGCAGAGGTTTGTGAATCCAAACGGCGAGTGTGTCGGCCCCATTTTCTCAGGCAGTTTAAGAAACAATAGCTCTGTTGAATCACAAACTGGGCCACAAGTTGGGTTCAACAATACAGAAAATATCACTTTCCTTTGAAACCAGCATAAAGAAAGTGGTTAGAAGATAAAAAGGAAAACATCTGATATAGGAGATGCACCCCAGTATGCGAAAAAAGAAACTTGTAAGGACAAAATGTTTCATAAAGAAAATTATATACGCTTTTAGTAAAAAAAAAACATCTTTGAATTATCTTTTTTTTTACCCTTTATGACTAAATCATGGTTTGAAGAGCAGTCTGACACTTCACTAGTTCCGCACCGATGAATCTTTAATCTCGTAGTCCATTTTCCTGAATGTAAGGTCAAGTTCCTGCGCTGTTTCTGTGACGTTAAGCGCATCCATGTGAAATTGGTCCGACCAAGCAAGCAATCAAGATGAATTTTGTGGATAGACATAAGTAACAGGGAATGGCAAATGGTAAAAAAGTACGAACGTGACCTACGAGACCAGGCAGAAGAGAGCTGCAGTTCTATGTTTCAGCCACAGGTGGCAGTATCATCAGAAACCTGCATAATGCCTCTTCAAGGTTCTGTCCACACCTGAATGAGACCAAACTATTTCTCAGAATATTCTTTAGAAAGCTATATGTTTTCTCTAGATTTGAGAAAATACCCCTCCCTGCAAGAAAACAAATAAAAAGGTGGAAACTTCAATGAGATGCCATCTACAGATTTGCACACAAATGCAGGAAAATCTATTTTTGGAGATATCTTTTAAATCCTCAATGTTATTTTAATGTTTAATTATAGCAATAGAAATTGATGATCTAGAAATTCTGTCAAATGAAGTAACATGTCATGTTCAATACAATGAGAATAAAGCCTTATATAATTCTTATTTAAGCTTGTTGTTGACCTTTAATTAAGTTACCAGTGATCAGGGCTTTAGTTAGTAGTTAACGAGCAGAGAATTTGCTACTTGGAGCAACTGAAAAGGCTGGAGGTTTAAAACTCAGACTGTTAGTGTCCCTAAAACAGAAAAGTGTTGATTAAAAGAAAGATGACACATTTTCCAGCTGGAGGACAATAAGCTAAGTATGATTACTTTTAAAGTAAAAATGCAAATCCCTTGTGTGGGGTTAAGGGTCTTGCTCAGGAACCCAGAGTGGAGGCTGTGGGGATTGCACCGGGTACTTGCAGCGTTCTCAGAGAACAGGCGCACTGCTCTGACTAATAGTTGAAAAACTCCCCTTAGTAAAAACCTTTGAAGCTTGTTGCCTTAAAATTAAAAACAAAGCAGGCAAAGAATGGAGGCCGAACTTCTCGCTACTATTGTATGTTTGCTAATTTTGTTTTTCGAGGAGCAGTAACGTTGTCGCAGATATCTCAGATATCTCAGGCTGAGAAATAATTGTGTTCAGGTAAAATAGATTTTGATAATGTCAGCCATTTGCGCAAGGAAAGATTAAATATTTAAATACACCAAACATTACCTGCAACATATCTGACAACTTAGATAAACTATTTTTTATTAATTTAAGATAAAACAATACACATAGTAATATACACTGTTCATCGCCATTTCCTTTTTTCCTCTGAACATGGAGCAGCCAGCTTCAATTATAATGGTATGGTAGTGAAGGATACACCGGACCTGTCACGCCGTGTGGGGGGGGGGAAGCTACATTTGTCGGCCTCATACAAAGGAAAAGAATTTAAACTGGCATCCTTGCTGCGCTATGACTTAATCGGCTGACAAATCTGGCCTTCGGAAGGCTTAGTTACCAAATTTGTACACAACCTATATTTTTTAACCCAGTATGAATGATTTTGAACCCATGTAGGTTAAAGAAAATTATAATCAAGGTCAACCCCTGGTGTGAACTTTTTTGCTTCACTTAATCATTATACTCTGTTGCATTAGTCTAAACGAAGAACAAAACGGTTCACATTTGTATTCCTGGTGAACATATTCAAACATCTAACTGGAACTTTATGTGCGAGATGGAAATAATTAGAACAGCTTTCATCAACACTCTAAAAGGCCACAAGAACCCAGCTTTAGGCGGTGGAGCTGTGTTAATGACACTAACAGGACTTGGCTGCACACTTTTTTCCAAACTGACCTTTTAAAGCTGGCACAATGGAAGCCATATATCCCAGTATGAAAGAAGTGAGCCAACTCTGGCTATTTAGTTTTCACTTGCAGTCGTTCTGATCTCTGGACCTTTTTTTCTTGTAATAAAGTCATATTATAAGTTTACATAATGATGTTGCTTAGTAACTGCATTTATAGCACTTTAAAGGTTAGTTGGGAGATCTGGATATATACATGCATGGCATTATTACTCTGCTCTTATTTTACAATGCAGTATAATAGACTCTATGGTGTAGATTTACAAGGTAAAATTAGACCTATTCCTAACATTCATTTTTAACCATTTTCCCTAAAGTACGCCAACCAATTCAATTCAATTCAATTCAGTTTATTTATATAGCGCCAAATTCACAACACATGTCATCTCAAGGCACTTTACAGTTCAACCCATTTCTTGTTTTTAAATGTGAACCCATTTCATTCCATGCTCCACTCAAGCAATGCCTTGTTTTCAGCTCTTGAATGTGGTGAGGAAGTAAAAGTGAGAAATGTTTAATTTAAGATTTCGAGGCAGAATAGAAACAGAGATTTTGAATAAAGAGTCAGGAGTAAAAAGTCAAAGTCAATGTTGGGGACAAAATCTTTTCAGGCATTCCAGAGATCGGGAAGTTAGTTTAAAAACAAACAAACTTGTCCAAAAGCTGGGCGTGGGCTCACATCCAAAAGCCAAAGAACAAAGCAGGGTGGAAAAACAATGGAGACTTACATTGGAAGGAGAATGGGAAACACAAAGATGGACAAAGATAGTGGAAAATAAAACAAAACGCTAGGAAGAACAGTCTGTGTTCCAGTCACAGAGGCTAAACTGGACTTCTAGCCTGTGACCCTGCAGAGGTTTCAGTTTGTAGATCTAGGTCCTTTCTGTCACACAATGACCTGGGGAACTTTTTGGTCTTGAGATTCTTATTCAACCTCTTCCATCTCCTATCAAACCAATGTTCAGCACAAACTGCAAGCTGACAACACCACAATACAGGAGGAAGTAGAAAATATAGCTCTCTGCTACTTTTCCAAAGCCCCATTGTGCCGTCTAAGAGCAACAGTCATTTCTTTCCAGGAGTTTCTTCCACAATCTGTTGATAGTGGTGACATTTATGAGCTAAATCACAGATTGTCTCCAGATGTTTACTTTTGCAAATCATCGCCATGTTTCAGCACAGATTTATCCACATGGCTGTAAAACTTCCTAAGTGCATGGTGCAGAAATTCTGTCCTTGCTGACCTTGTGGACGTGTCGAGCATAATCCAAGCTCAACTCTCCCATCAAACACTCCCAGTCTAGCTCATTACCTCTTACAATTATTACAAGAAAAAAATATTTTTCTGTTTTACAACCAAAGACTCCATCATGAGCCCCAGCCTCCTGGTCTCGTATAACCCCCAAATCATCTGGAGAGATTCCAGCATCAAGGCCAGGAGTTCCCACTGTCTAGCTGCCTGTCTTCAATTGACTCAATGTTCCACTTGTTTGGCTCTACCTCCTCATCATTCATACAATTGTGCCACTGACCTGGTGGCCTTTATGACCTATCATAATCCACACATGAATCTATGGAGAAATACAATAATGATTCATAAAGGCAGGCCTAAGAAGACCATATTAATCTGATAAAACTCTTTAGAAACTGCATAGATTACAGTGGTCTCAACCTAATCGCTGTTAAAAATGAAGGCTGCTGCTTTTGACTGTGTACATGGAGCCTCGGTCTTCTCCAACAGCAACAGCAAAACTGGTTTGCGACCAGACGCAAGCAACATTTGATGTGTGCGGTTGCAGAAGTATAATCTGCCCTTAAGACTACTGGCACCAGCGCCACGACAATCCTAACAGATAAGCAGGAGAAGAGGGATGGAGGAATGGATCATTTGTTTGAGAAAATAGGAGTATTTTGATACATTTTCATCTAAAAAATGTAAATAAATAAAAAATAAGTAAAGACCAAGAGAAATAAAGTGATATTTGAAGGATAGTTACATACTGTAAGCTCATGTTTTATTTTTGGATACAAAATGAATGTGTTTAAGAACAAGGTTTCAAAGCCTAGATATAAACTATGACTCTACATTGACAAACAGACTCAGAGCTTTATTCTATGCTCCCTGAATATTTCATTTTATCCTCAGAACAACGCTGATAAGGTTACACACACCAATGATGTGCGAAACAGTAATGTGAGAAAACGGGGATTTTAAATATGGCTGCAGATTTCCATTCAAGGTTGGTTCTTCCATATCTGATTCATTCTTAAAGCACATGAGTGTAAAACTACATAATGATTTTAAATGTGTCCTTGAAGACCTGATGTTCTGAAACTTCCACATACCTGAATCAAATGATCTGGTTGTTAACCTGCTCATGTAAAATCCCAATTGGAGGAGGTGTGTGCTTGACCATGTCCTTTATCCAAAAGGATTATTGAAGCCCTCCACTAGAGGTATGTTGGAGGGCGGGCTCATCTTGGCTGCTTTAGGATAGGAATTTTGCTTTTTTGTCTTTCAGATTGTTGTATTGTTGCTTCTGTCTTTTTTGCAGGTAGGAATTGATGCCATCTTCCAATGATCTGCTTTTACTCAAACTTCTTCAGTTTGTATCTTTAAGCTTTTAAATTATTTTCTATATATTATACTTACTGTGACCGTCTGTTGCTAGCAAGTGCTTTTATTAACCCAAGAAATTGTTTCTGCAAGGAAAAGTTCACTAAGAGTTATTTTAGTTCATCAGGGGTAAGAATCTGTTGTATTTCATAATAACTGACCATCCTGAACAGGGATCAGAACCACAGCAAGGAAAATACCATTTAATATAGTGTTTTCAATTACATGGGATATTTGCAAACCTTATAATTAAAAGTATTTATAAATTAGTGAAAAAAATGAAGTGCCAATGAAATTCCATTAGGCCAATTAGGGAATGAGCAATTTAACAAGAAACTTCCACATAACCCCATTTCAACAGAAACACATGTTTCCCAGGGTTTAAGCCAAGATGACAATACTACAGATGTAACACTTCCTCTAAATTACTCAGACACAAGAGTGAATGATAAGAGATCAGGATTACGCACTATTTGGGCTCAAATGATCGTTTTCTCTTACATTTGTGGCATTGTTTAGATGTACGTAGGCTAGTAAAAGGCCTTGCTCTTTCTTACTCACACTGACTGACTAATCCACAATATTTCTACTCCTTGCTGCCTCCAAGGCCCCATCTGCGTCTGTAAAAACAGTCAGGGGCGTCTCATGCACGTCATCAGCATTACCAGAGAGGCTGTTGATTAAAACGGTGACAACGTTCAGCTCTTACACCTCCGCTGTATGAAAAGAGCCGTTAGTCTTAAAGAGACACGCCTTCTCTCTCTGAAGTTATTAATAGGAACATTCGCTGCCTTTTTATTCCAGCAGAGAAAGCTGGCCACTGAGCATTTTGAGGTGAGCCGCCCAAAAAAAATAAAAAATTCCCCCTTTCTTTGCTCATTTCCTCCCCACCCTAGACTCTGCAGAAAGCCGTGTACTGTGACAAATAGCTCACTGTGTTTATTTTTAGCTTCATGCATCTAGAGCTGCCTATTTATACTGTAACCTGTGGCTAGAATCAGCAGATTTCAAGGGAAAGCAGTGAAGTAACCATATTAGTGTAGTTAATGCACTGAACCACAACCTGGTTTAATACACCTGACAGTGAATCAGTGAATCGCCTCTCAGTTATCAGTTTAAGGCAGATTTTACATTTGGAAGTGCCAGCATGTCTTTTAAATGGTCTGCTCTCACTGAGATTTCACACCATACTTTAAAGCAGTGTTTCCAAACCTTTCTGGACTTGTGAACCCCTCTCAGTCAAAAGTATGTATAAGTAGTATAAGTGGAAGATACAATAACTGATTATAAAATAAAAATCTATTTTACTTAATCTTTTAATTTGAGCATTTATTTCTTCAACATTTTGTGTTTTCCATCTCAAATAAAAAACAACATAAATATTTTGCCTGGAAGTTAGTGAGGAGTCGAAATAAATAGAAAATAAATCCTGTCATAAACCTGGAGCTCCTCTGAGTAACTCCTTTATAATCACATTTAAACTTGATGAATTGAGACCAAGATACAGAACAAAAATTAGAGTTAGACTGACTTAATTTGTTCTACTTTGTTTTCATCAGGACACCTGAGCTGCTTTGATGAGCTCCTATAGCTCAGTGTGAAAAACAGCTGATCCCAGGCTGTTCTCAACAGGCTGTTCCTCTGCTTGGTTTTGATGTGTGTCTCACATAAGAAAAACTTTTTGGTTGACAAAAGCTTGTTTGATTTTACATTTTTTCCTCAGAAAGCAAAACAGATCCCAGCCCTATTTTATTTTACTACCTAAGAAATAAAATGCTTTCATGTACCCCTTGCAATGCACTCACGGACCACTAGGAGTAGGAGTTCCTCCTTTTGGGAATCATTGCTTTAAAGCAGAGGTCTTCAACAGGGGGTCCACGACCCCTAGGGGGTCCGCGGTGGTACTGCATGGGGGTAGCGAAAGTCTTGGTTGATTACTTTTTTAAATATTCCCTCCTGCAATTTTTTTGCACTAATTAAAATGTCTTTAAATACACATTAACATGAATTCAACACACTGTAATAAACAGATAAATGAAAGCAGAAGATGTCTTTCAGTCATCAATGCACACATTCAGCGACACACAGGAGCTCTTTCAAACTGGGCACCGTTTCATTCACAACACCTGTCCCATCAACCAGGAATCAGATTCAGAAATACTTTAATAATCCCAGGCAGAAATTACTTTCGTTACATTACTCCATATGTAATAGAGTGACTATAGGACCAGTTTGATATGACACAATTTCATACAATATATATAATTAGGGGGTCCCCGCTCCATCTCGCCATCAGTTTTGGGGTCCTTGGCTTTGAAAACGTTGAAGACCCCTGCTTTAAAGCATTAATTGTACAAGGAAAATGAACTTTAATATAGTGTGTTTTAAGGACATAATCTACATTTACTATTAGTAGTAAATGATGAGCAGTAAACAATAGTTAGTTTAGTAGTAGTAATTTTTTTTCCCGCTTTAAATCATACCAAACACTACTCCATGTTCACATTCATCAACTTTGTGCTACTTCAATGTCAATGTTAATATGAAAAAAAAGAAAGATTATTTTTGCTTTCAAGCCCTATAATGATGTGATTTTAATGGAGATAATGAAAACCTATTACAAATTGTGCAGAATAAAAGAAACGGCTGCAAGAACGACTACCAATGAAGCAGAGAACTGATTGAGTTATAGTCCATTGGATGCAGATGTGTCAAGTAACGAAGTCCAAATACTTTGTTACTGTACCTAAGTACACTTTTTAGCTATCTATAATTTACTACATTACTTTTTTTTCTGCCTACTTCTGACTTCTACTAATTACATTTTTACACAAGCGTCTGTACTTTCTATTCCTTACACTTAAAAAAAAAAAAACTTAACTCATTACTCTTGGCTTCCGTTTAATGTTTATCAATATTTATTTCACATCATGTGCGCCATCCAATGCAGATCATTGGCTCCATCCACATCTAGTGAAAACTAGTGTCATTGGATGAGTCATAGAATGCAAACACTCATTGGTTAGCTAAAGGAAATCATCAGAAGCAAGCAGGTGTTCTTCAAACTGCAAACATGAATTATCTATGCAATGCTACAGTGTTGGATTCAGAAAAAGATGTTGAAATGTCTGAAAGGTCGGACACAGGTGAGAGCGTATCGGGAGACGGAGACCAACAAGACCTCCCTCCTCCTTGGCCCTATCTCAAAGAATTTTTCAAAATAGTCGGAAAATTGAGCTTTAAAACCCATACAGTGGCGTCTGACTTTTTTTTTTTTTATAATGTTACTTTATACTTTTATACTTTAAGTAGGTTTTGGAGCACATACTTTTTCACTTTTACTTGAGTAAAGAGGTCAAGTTGATAATTCAACTTTTACCAGAGTGTTTTTAAACTGCAGTATCTATACTTCTACTTAAGTAACAAATGTGTGTACTTTTGACACCACTGATTGGATGGGATGTAGTTAGAGATGTAGGTAAAGCAGCAGAGCAATTAGTCCATTAGTTAGAGCTGATAAGCATGAAACTAATACACCTCTGCTGTATGAGGGTAAGACACAGGCTGAGGTTCTGTACTTCACAGCCTCACCCTCTTATCCAGCTGGATAGACTAGTGGCAGCTAACATAACTTATTTGAGGGACATATATCCTGAGTTTTTGGTAAAAATCTCAGGGACAATTTTTATTTTTCTGCCAAATAATTTTAAGACAAGAAATGTGACCCAGTGAAACNATTAAGGTTAAGAGGCTGAGCTCGTAGATGATGATAAATAACATAGTTATGTATAATATATTACATTTCTGACTGTATATCCCTGTAATCATTACACACTGTAGCTTTATGGAAAATGAACTTTAATATATGTGTTTTAAGGACGTAATCTACATTTAGAAGTAGTAAATGATTAGTAGCAAACATTGTTAGTTTAGTAGTAAATAATTTTTTTGCTTTAAATCATGCCAAACAATACTCTATGTAAGTAATTTCCATCTGGGATTATTAAAGTATTTCTGATTCTAATTATGTTCACATTCATCAATTTTGTGCTACTTGTATAGGCTACTTGATATACTTTTGATTTTTGACTGGAATAAACCTTTTCTGATGTCAATGTTAATATGACAAAAGAGAGATTATTTTTGCTTTCAAGCCCTATAATGATGTGATTTTAATGGGGATAATGAAAACCTATTACAAATTATGCAGAATAAACTAAACGGCTGCAAGAACGACGACCGATGAAGCAGAGAACCGATTGAGTTGGATGCAGAGGTGTCAAGTAACGAAGTACAAATACTTTGTTACTGTACAAGTACCTAAGTACACTTTTTTAGGTATATATAATTTACTACATTACTTTTTTTTTTCTTCCTACTTCTGACTTCTACTAATTACTCTTTCACACAAGTATCTATACTTTCTATTCCTTACACTTTAAAAAAAAAACTTTACTTGTTACTCTTGGCTTCCGTTTAATGTTTATAAATATTTATTTCATGTCATGTGCGCCATCCAATGCAGATCATTGGTGCCATCCACATCTAGTAAAACCTAGTGTAATTGGATGAGTCATATAATGCAAACAATCATTGAGAGAAATTGAGAGTCACGGCCCCAGTTACATCCGAATATAAAAAATAAATTATAAAAACTAGCTACAAGATCAAATTATATAAATAGAAAAAAATATTTACAGATATATAAAAACAAGAAGTAGAGAATAAAATGTATATGTATAAAATGTATAAAGGAAATCATCAGAAGCAAGCAGGTGTTCTATAAACTGCAAACATGAATTTATATGCCATGCTACAATGTTGGATTCAGAAAAAGATGTTGAAATGTCTGAAAGGTCGAACACAGGCGAGAGCGTATCGGGAGATGGAGACAGAGACCAACAAGACCTCCCTCATCCTTGGCCCTATCTTAAAGAATTTTTCTAAATAGTCAGAAAATTGAGCTTTAACATTGATTTAGTGGCATCTGACCTTTTTTTCTTTTTTTCTTTTTTTTAAGTTGACTTTATACTTTTACACTTTAAGTAGTTTTTGGAGCACTTACTTTTTCACTTTTACTTGAATAAAGAGGTAAAGTTGATACTACAACTTTTACCAGAGTGTTTTCAAACTGCAGTATCTCTACTTCTACTTAAGTAACAAATGTGTGTACTTTTGACACCACTGATTGGATGGGATGTAGTTAGAGATGTAGGCAAAGCAGCAGAGCTATTAGTCCATTAGTTAGAGCTGATAAGCATGAAACTAATACACCTCTGCTGTATGAGGGTAAGACACAGGCTGAGGTTCTGTACTTCACAGCCTCACCCTCTTATCCAGCTGGATAGACTAGTGGCAGCTAACATAACTTATTTGAGGGACATATATCCTGAGTTTTTGGTAAAAATCTCAGGGACAATTTTTATTTTTCTGCCAAATAATTTTAAGACAAGAAATGTGACCCAGTGAAAC
>NW_015151012.1:380266-382411 GCF_000732505.1 Cyprinodon variegatus | reverse complement strand
CAGTGAAACCTATCTAAAACATTACAGCATGAGTAACTGAATATGCTGAATGTCTCAGGAAGCGGGTTTCACTTCCTCCTGTGTCTCCCCATGTGCTCCCAGTGCTGCTTTTGGGGTTGGTGGGAAAGTGTGAAATCATGAGATCATCCTCATTTTTGGCTGTGGGGGATTCACAGTTTGATGACATATCCACAATGTGCGTCATCATTGCAGCATGTTTCACTTAAAATAGCCCCACTGGTATAAAGCCTCTTTATTTCTAACAACTGCATGCTGCATGAAAAAATAGGTTTAGCCTCTAAATAACACTATGTCTATAGCAAACAGGTGAGGACATTAGCATGTCTCACACACAGAACATGTCATGAAATAATGCATGTTAAATTTGACAAGGAGGACTGTGACTATTCATTCTGTCTTGCAAAGAACTATGGCACTAACTGGCAGCACTTTTCAGCATTATTATAGCATGGTAGTTTAAAGGGACATTATGTAAGTTTAAAGTAAAGAATAGCTTTAAAATAGCCTTTTTATTTGATCATTTATGAGTCAAAAAAAGGGTTTCATGAGTAGACTGATGCATCTATTAGCATGTAGCCTATTTCCTCTTAATGAATTTTGGATCAGAAGTTCCTTTGCTGTTTCTGCGGATGTAATATCAAGCGTGTCCATGTTAAATGGGTCCAATCTAGCAAACAATCAAATTGTTATATTCAAAATGGATTTTTTTGATACTCAGAAATCCAGCTCCACTCAGACACCAATGGAAACTCCACATACGGTGAAAAAAGTAATAAGAAAAGCAAAAAACTTGTTAAAGGGGAACACCTATCTTCAGAACAGCTCCAAATGACACAGAACTAATCTGGGTGAGTAGAACATGATGTAATAACAAAAATCAATGGGACAATGTAAAAAAAAAAAAACGGTATTCCCCTTTAAGTACCAGGTCCTGACACCTGTTATGGCCCCTGTACTAATAACACACTGCAAAAAAACTTTACACAAGAAGGTCTAAAAAGTAAATGAATTTCCCTTGATTTAAGGAGGAATAAGATGATTATTTACACAATAAGAAAAAAAACATCATATTTCAAATGCATATTGCATAACATCTGATAAGAGAAGAAATATACATTCCACTGGCTGATCGGCTTATTTAGCTGCTTAAATCAAGGGAAAAAATCATTGTTTAGATCAGTTTTTGTAGTGCAACAATAAATGAATTTCTTATGATAACATGAATCGAAAGAGGAGACTGTTACTGACTAGTCCATTGGACCAATTTAATATTTTGCCTTGACAGTATATTTTAATAATTAGTAATTGCAGTAAGCTTCAAACTTCAGTCATACAACCTTCGTCCTTTTGGATCAGAAGTGTGCAACCTTTGCTTTGAGGCTAAATTAATGTACCAAACAATGTTCTGGGCCCCCCATTAAAAAAAAAAAAAAAAAAAAAAATCAGGCCCCATCTTGGCCCTCCTAATATATGTTGTATAGAACCGCAACTGGAAGTACCACTTGAAAGGACACATTAAAATTAAAAAAGAAGCTTTTTTTCCCTTTTTTTTAGTTTTCATTCAACAATAAATAAAATCAATTCCAGTTTTAGTTTAAGAAAATATAGGTTGATGGCACCATCTACAGGATCAAGCTGAGCTCTGCAGGAGATAGAGAAAGCCTGGATCATTTGATTTAATTACACTAATTTAACACGGTCAAAAAAATAAAGACAGAAGAAATACAGGTATCCTACTCCATGCAGGCAATGTTCAAACAGGTTACCTCTGTTCATCCTGTGGTTCGGCATGATAAAGATGATCATTTTAAAGGAGAAGCATCAATATAACTAAACATAACTAAACAATGCAGAAGTTTATTTATATCACATGGTGTAGGAGCCTATTATTTTTTCTTAATGATTAAAAATGTTTTTTTGTTTTTGTGCATAATCTAGCTAAGTTGATTTTACTTTATTGTTTAATATCTGTTATGAGATTATGTTTTTTGGTTATTTAGTCATGTTCCTTTATTTTTGGTTAGTTATGATTAATTTAGGTTAATTATTTTTTATAAATAGGCAGTCAATTGTAGGCCAGCATGCATCTGGGTGGGCGTATGGTTTTTTACCAGCGCAAGAGAG
>NW_015151012.1:359448-379286 GCF_000732505.1 Cyprinodon variegatus | reverse complement strand
TTTTATGTCAGAAAGGGAGCTGCTTTTTCCAGCATCTCCTCTATGGACCCATAACTCAATTCAATTCAGTTTATTTCTATAGCACCAATTCACAACACATGTCATCTCAAGGCACTTTACAGTTCACCAGATCATACAGTCAAATTGATTCAAAGTTTTCTATCTACAGTAAGGAAAACCAGTTGATTCCATTGACTCATTGACTCGAAGGAAATCCCTCACACTAAGCATGCTTGTAGCGACAGTGGAGAGGAAAAACTCCCTTTTAACAGTTTTGTCAGAAAATTTAGATTTCTCTTCTATTATATATTTATTTATCCTTTTTACTCACTATAAAATTTTTCACTCAGTCTGTTTCATCTTGAAGGCCATACAATTATCTGCAGGATGGTGTCGGTAGAACAGACATAGCTTCTTCCCATAACAAATCAGATTCTTTCTCAAGGTTTATTCATAACATGTTACTGTTAACCTAAGTGTCCGTAATTTGTTTTGACTCTGACTGCTTTTCCATTGTTGTACGTAAGGGGGAACCAACACTGCTCAGGAACAGGGCAGAATGCTGCCATAAGGGCTGTATGATGAACTGTTTTCTCTTTGCAAAGTGAGTGAAATCCATCGATCTCCTTTTATTTAACTACAGTAGGGTGAATAGGTGAATGCTTTTTTCCCACGACAAACAGGAAGAAACCTCCAGCAGAAGCAGACTCAGTGTGAGGGGCCATCTGCTGAGGCCGACTGGGGTTAAAGGACACAGAAGCAGAGATACAAAAAGCAGCTGAAAACGTGGCCCCATCCAGGAAACACACAATATAATCTAAAGCCTTAATATTTAGATGTGCTTCCTGACCAGGCTCGGTATTTGTTAATGCATTTCTGGTACTTTCTCATGACAGGTGATTTACTCTAAAGGCACAGTCAGCAATAATAGATTTGAAAGCAGTCAGAGTTAATTATCTAAAATATTAGTCAGGCATCATGAAAATGTAAAGATTTAACATTTATCTAATTGTTGAATAGTTGATATTTAGAACATAGAACAGAAAAAAAAGATGTGCTTCCTGAAAAAAAATATCTTGTTCATTGGATTGCAACAGACTGCATGTGGTGTGTGTGTAAATATATAATTAACTAAAACTAAATATATAAGTTCTTTCCCTGTGTCTGATTTAACTGTAAATGCCTATCGCGATTTAAACCTCAGATTATTCGGATTTCCCGCAAAACTTGACACCAAGTGTGACGTAACGGGGCCTCGCTCGCAGCTGTCATGTGACCGGGGTGCGCTCGAAAACACTTCTCAGCGACACTTCCGCCCAACAAAAGGTCGAAGCTGAGTCGATCAGACCGAGTGGAGCTTAAGATCACTGGCAGGCATGGAGTTCTCCATCAGAGCCGCTAACGTGGAGGACTGCAGGGACATCGCGCGGATGATCAGGGTGAGCAGACATGTGCGCACGTGCGGAGCAGACTGCGCGTCTCTCCGGCTTATAATAAGAGGTGTCTCCTTTAAATTTATATTGTTTTGCTTTCATTGGGGTTCTGAATGTGTCCACAGTCAGTTAGAATTATAATTTTAATTCCAGTAGAGTTTTATGTAAGCTTAATGATTTGGATGCGACCTTTGAAGCCAATTATGACGTCAGCTGACTTATTTATTTTTATTTTTTTTCCAGGAATTGGCAGAATATGAGAAGGTGGCTGATCACGTCAAAGTCACACAGAGAGGTACAAAATTATTTATTTCACTCCTACTGATCTTTAACAGAATGTCTGTAAAACTCAGTCCTGTAATAAACCATGTGGTCCCTGGTTTTGGGGGTTGTTTCATGATATGCATAACATCAGCATGATTTGTTTATTCTGAAAAGTTTTAAAAGGACTCTTTGAAATATTAAGACTATCAAAAATAATTAATTTAATATCTTTTAAACATGGGTGGTTCTAGACAGGTGCCAACAGGGGCCAGTGCCCCCTGTAGAACTGGTCTTGGGCCCTATTATGGACCCCTGCAATCAACTCATAAAAGTAAAAAAAATTCTAATGAAATAGACATAGTACATCTCCTAAATGTTTTTTTGAATCATATTTTTTAAAATATTCTTATTTATTTCAGCCATTTATCAGTTTTACTAAAATTGATAATTTTTGCTTTAAAATAAGTCAAAAATATGTAATATTCTCGTATTATGAATGTTCATTCATGTTTTTTTAATGTTTTAGTAGGTATGAATTTAGCAGCTAATTATTTTCATTACTTTTTAATGTGGGGAAAAAGGTATTCAATTATACAGTCCAGTTAAATAAAAGGAGATCAATGGGTTTTACTTAGTTTGCTCCTTATTTAATTTGTAAATTTTTAGGATTATTAGTAATATTGATGTGTGAGTCCATTACAGCCTTAAATCACTTGCCCGTTGTGTCAGCGAGAACACAAAGATCATTTATTTTACTGCATATTTTGCCTCATACGGTGCCCCTGCTTGCAGCTCTGAGGCCTGAATGAATGAAACTCTACATTCATATATCAATATAAATGAAATGTATATAAAAATGAATTAATAGAAGATGGATTTCTTCTCACCATATTTTATTAATTATTAATAAAATTAATATTCCAAAAAAGTTAAACAACAATTTACTGGACTTTGTTTCCAAGTTTGAAGACGTTTTGCTTTCCATCTAGGAAGCTTTTTCAATTCAAAATGTCAGAAATAGCATTATGTGGGATGCTTTATAGAGTTGACCAAAAACAAAGCCTTGTTTGTCTCAGAAAACATGCAAATTGAACCAGATGAATGGGTCTGCCCCTTAGAAATGAGGAGTCATTTGGTCTTTTTGTTTGCCTTCAATACCCGATACATGTCTATGTCTCTGAAAGGGGGTCTGTAGGAAAAATTGCTCCCAAACAACCCCCTTTCAGAGGTATATACCAGTATTGGGTATTGCGGGCTAACAAAGAACCCAAACGACTCCTCATTCTTAAGGGGCTGACCTGTTCTTCTGCTTCCATTTGCATGTTTTTGGCTTAGCTTCTCTATAAAGTTTTGAACTCAGTGCTAATTCTGACATTTTGAATTGAAAAATCTTCCTAGATGGAAAGCGAAACGTCTTCAAACTTGGAAACAAAGTCCAGTGAATTGTTTTTTTTAACTTTTTTGGAATGTCAATTTTACTAATACTTAATAAAACGTGGTGGTAAAAAAAAAATCCATCTTCTGTTAATTCCTTTTTACATATATTTTATTAATTGACTTAATTTGATTGTCAAAGAGATTATCAGTACAGTCCTTACAAAAGTATTCAAATCTCGTCAGCTTTTCCAACGTTTTTTCAGGTTATCAGCTTTTGTTTCAAGGTGTTTCATTGGTATTTAATGTGATAGATACACATAAAACAAAAATTGACAAAAGTCATACATTTTCCATGGATTAAGGTCTCAGCTTTGACTGGATTATTCAAACATATAAATATGTTTTTGATGTAAACCTTTCTGTTGTAGCTTTTTTAGCTTCATTTCCCTGCTTTTGCAGCAGCTTTTCTTCTAGGAATATTTAGCTCTTTCATTTTGAATTAAGCCCAAAAAGTAACATTTGTGTCTCATCATACCAGAATGTCTTCTGTCTTCTTTTGAATCTAATTTGTTTTTATTCTTAACAAGAACATTCAGACCTAAATCTCACAGAGAGGAGGAATTAACACCCTTTATTTTTGTTAACAGATTTCTCACTTTTTTTTTATCATTTCCCAGACTTGGAGCAGGACGGCTTTTCCAAGAATCCGTTCTTTCACGGGATTGTTGCTGAGGTGCCAGAACAGCACAGAACCAAAGAAGGTGAGAACGATCGGACGCCGATCTCAGACCGTTTCTTTTTAAAAAATTAAACCAAACCAGCCAGGTTTAGTGCAGCTTAAGCATCTGGTTATTAGTAGCTAAATTCAGCACAGTGTTTTCTGTTGCCTAATGTAGCAGGATGCTGCAGGATGTGTCCTCTCCATTTATTCAGCTCTTAGATAATAATGTTAATGCAGCATTTCCTGCATGTGCAATAAGGAGCTCATTAGTGTATGCTCTGCTGCTCAGCTCGACCTTTTTGCTTACAGTCATCACTGATCATCGTCTGCTGGACTCAGATATCTGACTCTACACTCAGGAGGGGCTCTATGCAAAAGCAACACTCTAATGTTGTAATCACAACAGATTCCACTTCATTTTTAAGATTACGTTATTATATGCAAAACATTTTGCTAAAATGGAAAAGTCTGGAAAAACTAAGCACACCCCCTGAACACACCAGATTTGAATTGAAAGTGTTATTCTTTGGATGAATTTTGAATTTTGCACCAAACAAACCCTTTTTTTCCAGCTTTTAATTTAATAACACTGTCACAAGAACAGAGCAATGAAATGAACTCTCTGCATTTAACTCATCCCCTTGGGGAGCAGGGGGCTGCCATTGTGGGGCACCCAGGGAGCAGTGTGGGGTTAAGGGTCTTGCTCAGGGACCCTGGGTGGCAGTCCGTCAGAGTGGGGCTTCAACTGAGAACCTCTAAAACCCAGTGGGTTTCTATTAAAGGGACAATAGAGGATGTTCTTTTTTTGGGTGGATCATCAAAATAAGTGGTCCTCCTAATTGTCAATCATTCTGGTGATAAGTTACGTAAGGCATTACTACGTGCTCGTCCCCATTTTTTCTTAGCGGTGGTAAAATGACAGTGGAAAAATAGCAAATCTTCTTTTGGAAAGTCAGTTTGTATGAGCAATGCAAACAGCAACTTTTAAAAAGAGCGTGCACGAGGAGAAAATGGCTTGGGCACGCTCTTGCACGCATTTAATAGGCGTTCCCTCTAGGGAGTGGGTACAAGGTTGTGCATGTGGATTTTTTTTTAAAGTGGAGAGGGCGGGTCTTTAAAAAGATTTATGAAAATCCTCCACTATACATTTAACTGCAGATTTTCCAATATTCCTACACATGCAAAAAAATGATTCAAGCTCCTCTTTGAGGTGACTATTTAACATACCTAAATATTTGGTTCCAGAATTATTTAGCAATATTTAATTGATGTAACTCAATATGTATGAGCATTTTATTTATGAGCAATGTAAATTAATCTAAAATTCTTGAATTTTAGATTAATTTGCATTGCACATGCAAATTGGTCCTTGCTAAGATTTCCTTCCTTCCTCCTTTGATTGTCAGACCATTTTTGCCAGCATGGCAGGTAATCCCACATCTTAAAGAGATGGTACTGTAGAGTTAGTTGTTGCCCAAGTCCACACAGATGAAACCATAAGTTATCTTGAGGCCAAGATCCACCACTACAGGCAGCTCTATTTTCACAGAGGTTTTTTTGACCATGTGACATGCATGTGTGTTACTGTAGTGTCATGAGCCCGTCTTTCTGCTGTTAAAGTAAATACAATTACGGTAAGTTGATAAAACCAAATAATTTGTCATCGGGTTATTTAAATGTTATAAGTTAGTTGAACATAAGTTAAGTCAATGCAGGGACAACTATAGGTCAATAGAATTTGATTTTATTAAGTTGAACCAACCAAACATATTCAAATTTGTTTTTTCCTTTTAAAGGTTTAAAAAAAAATGTGTTGAACAAACACTAGAAAATCACCATATAGATAAACGTGGATTTGGTTCAGCTAGCAAAAATGTATTAGATTCAATTAAATTGAGTTAATCCAAAGAGTCATCTTTATGAGTGCATTCCCATATCTGAAAAATTCGATTCTGAATCGAATCTCTTTAATTCGTAAATATGGACTCGTATAACCATTTATCAATTTAAAAAAGGCTTTTGCACTGTCCTAACAGCCCGCAATAACTACCGTTACTTTTTTATTTTCCAGTTGAATGTTAATATAACACTGGCATCAATATTCCTTAATTAATACTGTGGATGCAACTAACGATTATTTTTAATCAATTAAACTGTCAATAATTTTTTTCAATTAATAATCAGCTCCTTAAAGATATTTTTACAGAATTAAACCAGGTGAAACTAAAATATTTCCACTTGTGGAGTTTTATATAGCACATATTGACAGAAGAAAATTTGTTTTTATCTTAAATGCGAAATATTTAGATATTTTTTCTTATAATTTTGTTGCTCTGTCAGCTAAAGGCAGGTTTTACAGTCTCTATACTCCAGTTAAAGATTAATCCATTACTAAATTAGTTGATAATTATTTCAATAATGGATTAATCACGATTAATTCGATTGATTGTTTCAGCCCTAATAAATAGACATTTATGTAATTCAGAAAACCGCTACAAACATGTATTTAAATACCTGCAATCTACTTTGAGATCTGATTGGATCAAAACAAATCTGTTCTACATGTTGAAATTGGAATCAACACCCTACTCTGATAAAAAGCTTTCTGACGGATACTTCTGAACCACGTGCTTGTTGTTATCCTTTCTATTTTAATGTCGACAAACTGAGGCCTCGCCTTTTAATTTAAATGTCAGAAAATCTTATTTCAGATGCAGGATACAAGTGACAGAATATGTGGAAGAAACCAAAACAAATAAGAATGTATCCATAGTGTAGGTATTAAATTTAGTTTTAGGTTTAGGTTGCAGGTTTAGGAGACGGGTTTAATATAAAATTGAAAATGAGTTTTACAAAGCACAGAATAAACGTGTCTAACTGTTAGTGTTTTATTTTCAGGCCATACGAAGATCGGCTATGCACTTTATTTCTATTCCTACAGCTCCTGGACAGGCAGAGCCATTTACATGGAGGACTTATATGTGATGCCAGAATTTCGAGGTAAAATAATCGTCATTGCAAACTGTCTTGCTTTTTTATTTAACCGTATGCATGTAAAATATTAACTATTATTTCTGTCGTAGGGAAAGGCATTGGTAAAGCACTTATGAGCAAGGTAGCACAGGTGAGTGACATGGAATCAGGAGTAAAAATAAAAGAAAAGGGATGTGGATCATTTTTAAGTTTATTTATTTTTTTCTGTTTCCTTCAGCTGGGTCTGGCTGCTGGATGCAACCAGCTCAACTTTACAGTTTTAGACTGGAACAAGTCATCTCTGGACTTTTACCTCAGCCAGGGCTGCTTTGATGTCACAGAGAAAATGGGATACCACTGCATTCGCTGTGAGGGGGAGGCGCTGGAGCACCTGGCTCAACCTTAACCCAGATCCAGGGACTTTACAGTCAGTCTAAGCAATGCAGAGCAGCCTTTGAGGCGCTTTGTTCAAAACCTAACGACCGTTAGCGGAAAATAAATGGCTTTATGCCAGACCTTTAGCACCTTTAGTTAATAATTAATAATCCCCTGGACCTTAAAGCCGGTTTACAGCAAGAGATGCTAGACTTCAAATGGAAATATTATATCCACAATTAATTAATTCCTCAAACAATATTTTAAAACTTAAAAATTAAATAAATGTTTATTGTGCTTCATTTTTACATCCTATTGGTCGAAGCATAATCTCTCAATCTCACATTTAATCTTTCACCCACATTTTAAATGTATGTAACTTTATTACATAACAATTTTTTTTTTTTTTTACACAAGCGTATTAAATAAATCTTGCATTAATTTAATAAAGCTTATTAATTTAAAATACATAATTGTCAGGTTTATGTATTTAGTATTAATAAAATACACCTACTCAAAATTAATATTCATTTGTTTAAAAAACATAAAGGTTATTGTTTGATTTGCTTAGTCTTCAGGGTAACCTTAGCCAAATCAAACAATAAACTTTATTTATTTGATATAAATTAGTAATAGTATTATTTTTATGTAAGTATACTTTAGTAATATGAAATACATAATCCTGGTGGTTATGTATTTTGAATAAATATGTCAAAATTATCTAAGAAAAAAAAGGAAGTTCTTATGAAATAATGTTACATAAATCTAAATATTTGGGTAAAATATTTTTGTGAGTGCATTATTGGAGTTTTAGAGGAACAAAAATCAAGGTTTTAGAGAAAAATTATTTCACTTTCTTTGCTCACCTTAGATGACATCACACTTAACTAACTTTCAGCAGGTGTAACCATACAGGTGTACTCTTGAAAACACAACAGATGGGTAGAAATACCTCAGAAATGACCTTAAAGAGGTAACTGATGCTGCTCATTCATCTGTGTCAACCAGGTCCTTTTCCAAATAATAATTTTGCCAAAGTAATGCATTTAATAATTTCGCTTACTTTAGTCCAAGAGAAAACACTATTTATTAACTTGAGCAATCTTTTTTGGAGTTGCTTTTTCTAGTAAAATTATTAGACAATGCAATGCTTTGAAAATGACCAAACAACCTCTATGAGCATCCATTCAGAATCCACAGGCCTCAGTCAGAATGCGTTACGTATTATGACGCTGTCACACCTTGCTGATTTACCCAGCGTATACCTAACGTCCCAGAATCTTCTAAAACGCTGGCATATGCTGAACTTTGTATGTATTTTTTCAATTTTCTGCGTATCCATAGAGTATTCCCCTACCTGACTAGCTAACAGATTTAATGTTAGTTTGTTAGTTAAGCCAAATTCTAGCTCCCAATAAAATGATTGCATTGTGTATCAAATTAAAAGCACTGACATTTTGCAAAAGGGCCACTACATTTTTTTCTCTAACAAAATAAAACCTCGAAAAAGAGGACTATGGATGATAGAAATGGAGAAGTTCTGTTCTACAATGGATTACGCTGCATTTTTTATGCTCAAGTCATCATGCTCATATCTTACACAAGACGTATCCATAACGTATCCAACGTACGGCAGCATTTTTGCCAGATTTTTTGTATGTCGGCATATGCTGGCTAAATCGTCAAGGTGTGACGGCACCATTACAGCTTGTGAAATACATGAAAGTCACATGTAATGAACCAGAACATTTCTGGAAACATGTTGACAGATGGCTTTTTCTATCCGCTTCAGCAAAAACATTAAAAGATTTAATGTTGGCTTAATAGTTTAGCCAACATGCTAGCTCCCAATAAAATTATTGCATTGTTTATCAAAATAAAAGCACTGACATTTTGCAAAGCTCCACTACCGGTATATGTTTTTCTCTAATGAGATATAACCTCAAAAAAAGGACTAAGGATGATAGAAATGGAAAAGTTCTGTTCTACAATGAACAACGCTGCATTTCTATGTTTTAGTAGTCATTATGATGAAATGTTGCACTTTGCTGTCAGGATGGACTTGTTATTAATGTGGCCTCAGAGCTGGAAAAACCGCCTGAAGGAAAAAGAAAAGGCATTGTATTACTCCAGCCGTTTCTAAAACCAGTTTTGCTGCCTTCATGTGGTATCGTAATTATGGTGAATAGCAAAATCCGACATCAAAAAAAGCACATGAATGGGCGTGCTTTGGTGGCAGTGGTTAGCACGCACGACCCATGTAAGGAGGCCTTAGTTCTCGACGCGGGCGACCCAGGTTTGAATCCAGCCTGTGGTCCTTTCCCGCACGTCTCACCCCATTTCCTGTCAGCCTGCTGTCGATAAAAACGAGCCATTAGGGCCGTAAAAACTCAACAAAAAAATTGCACACTCATGTAATTTCTGCTAGAAAAATTTTATGATAGAGTTGCCGAGATGAGGTCATGTTTGACCTTTCAACAGAGCAGCTAAACGATTCTGTATGCGCTCTCCCCTGATGTGTTTGAAGCCTAAACAATGCTGTGAAATATACATTTTTTTTTTAAATGTATACGCATTTAAACTTTTTGAAGGGACCATCATTGTTTCATTTTATCAGATGTATTCTCTTCTTTCTGTAGCAGATGAACTAGGAAGTCTGTTACTGTCTAGCCCAAGTATCAGCTCAGGATAATCTTTGGATCCAACACGTTTCTCTTCTCTACGACAACAAAAGCACTCAACCCAATACGGTGGTAATTTCCACTTTACAAGGGGAAACGACCATCTTTACCAGACCCCATGAAGGCAGCATTTATCTTTGCAAAAATATTAGATACTGGCTGTGCCCTAAAATGTGCTAAATTGACACAGATGGAGGCCAGGTGGGTGTTTTTGTTTGATTTGATTAGTTAAACCAAAAAACACAAAAAATCAGAGAGAATTTGCAAATTTTTACTTTATTATATATATAATATATACTACATTAAAAGCACATCTTCTCATACATACTGATTTTATCTGTTTTTTGTTTTCCGACCATTAACCTTTTTTTACTGAGTTATGGTAAAATGCTAACGCTAATCTTTTGTGACTTATTCAACACAAAGTAATGGATCACCTTGAGACTTCCATTCATTCAACGTGACATTAATGTGCTAAATTCGTGCTACTGTAATCGCCCAGGCAACAAAACAGAAGAATTAGCTGTTGTAGCGGGTTAAAGCTAGCATTGGTGAACCTTCCTTATTCAGCTACTCTTACATTACTTATCCATGCAGATCAGAGCTGCACACTGTATAGGATCCCAGTCACAGTTGGTGTTGCAAAAAGATATTTAGGGACATGATTTCAAAGGATGTAATATTTCTAGTGTATGAAATTCACACGCTACATATCCGTACTGTATTTAGCTAGCTTAATGGATTCTAACTGGCATTAATACTCACAACAGATTTTAATGGCTGAGATGATTATGCCCACAGAGTGGTGGAGACTTTGCATAATAGTACTGAAATACAAAATATGAAATTATTCATTCTTTATTAATAATTTTTCGCACTTTTCAGGAACACTATCACAATGACACGTGCACCTATTACCCATTTGAGACCATGCCAAGAACAGTCTGAGCCCGGTAACCGAGATAACTGTTGAGTGTAAAAGGCATGCAAACTGAACCGGACCGTGCCAGACACAACAGAACAGCACTGAACTAGTACTAGTTCAACAGTAGGGCTCGGCACGGTTCAGTTGTGGCTCATTTCTCTTACCACATTTACACTACCCTTGAAAAACCGTGCCGAGAGCGGTCCGAGCTCAGTAATCGTGTGTAAATGGAAAGCAAACTGAACTGAACCGAGCTAGACACAACCGGACCGCGCTAACTGCAGACAAGTTCCTGAGGTGGGCTCGGCTCGGTTTTTCCCTGGCTCGGTTCTCTAATAACAAGAGTGCATGAGCAGAACGCGTCATCTCCGTCTAACTGCACATCCCGATTCACACTCCATTCCAGTACTCCGGAAGTTGCTTGCAAACCAACACAAAACAGAAGAAGAAGAACAATTATAAACAACAATCAAGTAAATCCACGAAAGGTTGCCGTCTTCGCCTGACCCCCCGCAAACACCAAAGTACAGCAATAATAATCAAGCATAACTTTCTGAAGGTGACGGGCGCAGCCATTTTGATTTGCTTGATTCCTTCTTCGTCTTCTTCTTCTTGTGTTTTATGGCGGTTGGCAAACAACTTTTAGTGCATTACCGCCGCCAACTGCTTGATTTCCTCCTTCAATACTGGCAGTAATACCACAGATCGTCACTAGGAGGCGAGGAGTCGAGGAACCGAGATAGCGTGATGTGCAAGCGGTCGTCAGAACCAAGCTCGGCCTGGTTAACTTGTCCGAGCTCGGACCGGTCTCGGCATGGATTGGTTTTTAAAGGGTAGTGTAAATGGGGTATCTGATTACAAAGAGCGCATAAGCAGGCCACGTCATCTCCTTACAGTCAGTAGTTGGCAGTAGCTACATTCAGCAAAAAAGCGCCTGCTGTTTCATTTTTGATGCTGTACACATACGGTCAGACGCGCGTCTTGAGTATCTTTGATGCTCCTGAAGTGCATCTAGTAAAGTGTGTACCGATACGTCTGATGCTTCTGCTGCTCCTGTGTTCAATGCCAGAGAGCGGCTTTGCTATTTGCTACTAAAAGTAGTTTTAATATGTTTTTAAGTGAGAAGTCCACCTGAAAACATTATCCTTGCCTGCCTATAAATATTATTTCGATGTCAGACCAGCACAAAACCCCCGTACACCGGCGGTGCTCTGTCACTGGAAAACCCCCTCAACAGCAGCCTCTGGCCCTGTCACATCTTGGAGGTTTTCTGCTACGGTTTGTGGCAGCTGGAAGGCGTTTTTCATGTGCGTAATCCAAACTGCAGGCACCCGAATAATAAAAGCTAACATATTTTGACGGCAGGTTTCCACATTTTAAGTTATTTTAGGCGTTAGAAAACTCTTTCAGAGGAGTGATCATAGCGATCTGTGTCTGTCTCCCTGCCAGCTCCAAGATCAGCTTCTCTGATTGGTTGATGTGGCATGTCGAGCAGCAAAAGTTAAATTTTTCCAATCCAACTCCAACAAAATCAGCTGAATATGATACAAGAAATTGAAAGAAACAGACTTCAGGTGTTTAGAGTATCCTAGAGAGTAGTAGTACCGTAGATTGTCACTAGGAGGAGAGGAACTGCGCTAGCATGATGTGTAAACGGTTGTAAGGAACTGAGTTAGGAAACGTTAGCTGATCCAAGCTCGGTCCGAACTCTGCACGCATCGGTTTCAGAGGATAGTGTAAATGGTGATTTGTTTTCTGGCATCTTCCAGCCAGGAAGTCAAAGTTGAAAATAAAAGAATAAGGGGCTAATTTTCATTTAGCATACAACAAATGTCCCAAATTCACACATTTTGACAATTATTTGCCAAATTAAAACTGCCGAACCGTTGAAAAGACTGGGCTCAACTCCTGCAAAGCTGAAATAAATTGCAAACAACGCCCCATTATTCAGTAGAAGCTCTACCTGCTGTGAGCCAACAAGCTAACGGGATCTAGAATTCTTCTTCATTCCTACTCCAGGAGCTATATGTAGAGCTCCCCCTACAGGTTTGGTGGGAGACAGTTCAGGCTTATATATGTACGTTTCCAGTTTTTTGCAAAATTTAGTGAGCTTGGCTTATAGTGAGGTGAGCTTGTCAAAAGAGAGGCCACTTCACTCCTTTATTGGAGAATAACCATCATTCTTAAGAGGCTATTCTGTGTTTTATGGTGTGCTTTACCCTTGTGACAAATCCTGTAGACTTTGAAAAAAAAATTGCAAAGTGTAAAAATTTTATCATCATTGCTAGATTAGAGGTGTCTAGATCTACAATGTCTCAACTGTTAGAAAATTAGGTTTACTGTTGGACCAGAAGAGCCAGCCTTCAGTGAGTGTCCTCATCTTAAAGGGTACGACATGTGTTGATGTCGTTAACTGTTCACTGTGCATTATATGTAGTGTCTTTGTGCTGATATTGTGCACCGAAGGAATCAGACCATAGACCTCCTTCCATGCAGCCTCAGGGTGCAGTTTTCAGGGAAATGGATGAAGCCCAAATTCAAACCAAAACAATCCACTCAGTGGAATTTGGGCATGAAGCTTGAGTCCACTCGTTGCACAATCTTAAACCTATCATACTTAACTGAAAGTGACATTATTCTGGTCTGCACCATCAGATTTCTTCTGTGTTTTTGGTACTGTTTTCAGGAGTTTCATGATAATAAGCTAAGTTGTGTTTGCATCCATGCAATAAAAACCACTCACCCATATTTGCAACGTTTGCATTTGGCATGTGTTTTCATGTGTCATAAGCAACATTCAAAACATATCCACTCATAGCATTTCACTGGACGTCAATCTCCTGCAACAAACAGGATAAAATGTCGTCAATATGACTCCTTCTGTGCAAACCATACAAATAAAAACCATTGATTCGTTGCAATAAATCACCAAGGTGAAAAAATATCCACATTTGTTCAGTATCCTAGCTGTGTCTTTAAGTACAACTATGCAGTGAATCTGATAGTATAATTGGATGTTTGGGTTTAAGTGTTCTGAAAGAAAGGACCTCATTGTGTTGCAACTTGTCCAAATTCAGTGTTTAAGTGTTCTTATGATATTGTTAACTACATTTTTTAAGTTTGAGATCATGCATTTTTATTTTTACCATAGTTTAAAGCAGTGCTTTAAGTGGAAAAAGAATGGCCAGTACTCCCAATAATGCTTTACAAATATGCAGCAGAAACATGGGTCATATTTTTATCTATTAACTGACAGTTTAAAATTACACAATAGGAAAAAGCCAGTGCTAAACCATTTGCAAAATAAATACATAAATATGGCACAAAATGCTTTAGAAACACTGAATTGAATTCTATTTAACGGGATTTGAAAACTCGCCATGTAGTGCAAGTATGCACGATGTTATCAGTGGAATGCAGAGTCTCGATTTGTGACCTGATTAGAGTTTTTAACAGTTCACCAGTTGTATGACAGTGGGGGAAAAGCTGTTACAGAACCTGCTGGTACTGCATCCACTTGATGATGTAACAAGAAGTTAAAACTCTGACTTAAAATTTAAATAACCATCTTCTCAGCATCAGGGCTTGGCTGAACAAATCATTGCCACATTAGCCCTTGCTCGCACTTTGCCCACACGCATGAGGCACTGTGTCTAAGGTAACAAGTATTGGGAGAGGCACTGAAAAAACAGCCTGTGAAAAATGATAATTATAGTAGCAGATTATAATCAGATATATGAAAACGTATTATCAGTTTATAAGCAAGGCAAAGACATTTTCCTAAAGAATAGACCTCTAATCGTCTTCCCCTCATGTGCCTAGCAGGTTATTAGGTAATGAAATTAGCAATATTTTAGAGGTGATACATAAAGTATAAATAAATAATCTAAATAAAGATTAAAAGTTGATGAACCCAAAAACAGCAGGAACCTTAAAAAAAAACCCTTCCAATTAGAGCTTGATTGATTGATTGATTGATTGATTGATTGATTGATTGATTGATTGATTGATTGATTGATTGATTGATTGATTGATTTCCTTGATCTCATAGTGGAAAAATTTACTCCATAATATTTTTATTAGTATACAGCTTTTAAAGCACATTTAACGCAGCTCTTTAACATCATCTCCAGGAGACAAATGTGCATTTAAAAAAAATAACACAATAAAACACAATAAATGAATAACATGCTGCATAAAGAGGAAATAAAGGAATAATAATTATAAGACATTAAGAATTTTAAATCCCCAGCTTTGGCTATTCCGTGCCAATGCACCACATAAAAACCTGATGTTTGGGGGATATTTTTTATTTATTACATGGGTTTCCATAGAATGCTTAGCTTGATTCTAATGCTACTTCATAGAATGTTCTACTTCTATATTACACTCCATAGTGTTTCAATTTCTTTATTGGAATTTATTTGTGCCATGATTTTAATCCCTCTTAAAATCAGCTGTAATTTTGGTTTCCACCATAATTGGTAAAACACTGTTATTTATTCTTAGTCCAAATGAGTATAATGTTTTAATAAAGAGACATTTATGGAAAAATACTGCATTGTTTTTCATTTTCAGGTTGGGGCCATAACAGTGTTTGTGCCCAGGGCCCACAATAGCCAGCATCGCCCCTGATTTTATCTTTTATCTGTAAAATGGCACCAGCATTAGGATGCATTAATGCTAGCTGGTCTAACCTCCTTCTCCTTGTGCAGTTAAAGACTGTTGAGAGTGCTGCTGTTATCATTCAGCTCTGCTCCACTTCGTTTGTGTCCTTTTGGACATTTTCCTCTGATTTTCCTCACTCATCAGACACATGAATGTGAGGCAAGCATTTGTGATTAAGCAATGGCTTTCATTTGAAGATATTTTTTTTTTTAAACAACAATTAGGCTAAAAGCTTTAAACTGTGAAAAGGTCAGAACAGGAAGGGAGGGGGTCCTGGTACATGCCACACACAGAAAAGATTCCAAACGTTGATGCATAAACTAGAAACTGCATGGATCTATGTACTGGTGCATACCAGCCCACTTAAAGCACTGGTTTTAGTTAAGAAAGTAAAAGTCTACTGTAATCTGCAGAGTTAGTTGGTTTAAATACATCCTGGTGTGAAACAAAGAGCAGCAGCAACTGAAATCCTATTTTTCAGGAGCCATCAAACTCTTATAATTTGTTGTTTAGTATTCTGTCAAATGTTTTTACATTAAATTCTGACTGTATGAGAGAGAAATGTAAGTATTTAGTGGAAGTATCTAGTGAACGGCTCTTTGTAATCGGTATGTGTGTTTTACCTTCTATGTATGTTGGGCGTATCTGCTCAGTTATTAAAGAAATAAAGCAAATAAAGTATTACTGACTCTGTGTTTTTATTTTTTGTTTGAGTAGGTGATTTCCTTTTTTATTAAAACACATTTTAAACATGCAGGTCCAGTTAGTATTTAAAGGAGAAAAGCAAACTTTCATCCAATTGAACCTGTAGAGGGCGCACTAACACCATGCGTTCCTTGATGTGCTTGATATGAGGCAGCAGTTTATTATAAGCAAAGGTAATCAGTATGCAAACAGCACTGTTAAAATATGATATTTTGACACAGCTGCATAAGATTAAGACTAAAGAAGTCAACTTTAAATTGGAGTGTGTTTTTTTTTCTTTTGAAAAATCCCCGATTTAGAAAGCTTTACCAAAATCATGCACATCAATTGATACAACAAACCTGGTGGTTTGTCAATTTACACTAGTTTTTAAATGTGATTTTGTGTCTATTTACTCTTAGTGGGAGAAAAATGTCCTTGTTTTCCTGAAATATATGCTGAACA
This sequence comes from Cyprinodon variegatus, assembly GCF_000732505.1. Lineage (NCBI taxonomy): Eukaryota > Metazoa > Chordata > Actinopteri > Cyprinodontiformes > Cyprinodontidae > Cyprinodon > Cyprinodon variegatus. The sequence continues at coordinate 362,720 of NW_015151012.1, read as the reverse complement.
TGACAAAGGCTCATTTCCCTTTTCAATCTCTAGAAAACAAAATCTGAGCTTTACCTTTTAACAGCTTTAGTAGATGGAGCTTTTCTGGAAAGCTACAGGTCTGGATGAAGATGTTGAAAAGCCCCCACCTACGCACTGCTAAGTATGGAGGAGGATTTGTAATACTGTGGGCAATTAATTGCCAAAGACCCTGGGAACTGGGGGTGAGTATTGGCATGGGTGTTGTGATATGATACATGTCACGATATAGCTACCGGTATATATTGCAAATTTTTTTTTCCTTGTCAAAATTTAATTCATAGATAAAAAAGCGGGTGCTGTTTATGTTCATTAGAAGATATTGATCATTTACTTTTTTTGGTATCCATGTTGCTTGGGGTTTGAGTCAGTCAACGTCTTCCACTTTGACTGCATCAACTACAGAAATGGTGCTTCGCCGCACAGCAAAAGGGATCCACAGCACTATCTGCGTGAGTGGCGGTGCAGAGGTAGCCCATGTTATCTCATTGTTTTAGGTCAAACATTTTTTGTTTTTAAAAAATCGATACAAGGAACTGAAAGATCGATATTATATCGGGCAGCTGAAAATCAGGAATCCAGATCGCAAAAACAATTTTTTTACCGCACCCCTACTTGGAACTGTAATAGAGTCTGCTCTATAACCTTTGAACTACACATGTGTTTTTTTTTTTATTTAGTTTTTATGAAACTCTGATGGACTTTTTTTGGACAGAAAAATATAAATTCGTCACTAGAGAATCTTACAGATAGACAATGGACATAAACTTTTTTCTCAGAATAGGAAGAAAACACAAGAAGATGCAGGACTTGGCACAACTTGTCGACAATTTGCTTGACAATTCCCTCTTTTTGTTTGCATAATTAATGTCTTGCTGTTCTCTTTCTGAAAGTAAAATAATGAATTTTGCCTTAATCATAATGCATAAAGCCTATAAATGCAATATGATTTAAAGCCAACATAAATCAGTCTATTTAACTAATCTAACATATGTTATTAGAAACCCAATTTTTTACACCCTTTCCCCTTAACCTCTTTAGGTTTTTCTGGAAAAAAAACACCTACATTTACATGGTCAAACAATGCAGCATTCAGGGAATAAGCAACGACAGGAAACTGAATCAAAGGATTCCCCATCCATGACACCTCCTCTACTGTGGTTCAAACAATAACGTTACACAGAAATATGTCTATTCTGGGGAAAATAAAAGGAAATCCTCAAAGTTCTTTTTGAAGACCTAAAGAGTTTTTTGTGATCGTTCTACATCGCATTATTCTTGTGCAAATCCTCATTCATCCGGGGGCAGCTGGAAAAGTCAATTTGCCTCCAATGTAAGCCTGTTTTATAGTCTTAGTCTTATTATTACTTAAGGACATGATTGATGTGGAGGTTCTTCTATTCATTTGTTTAATCAGTTTTTTTTAATGAAAAAAAAAGAAGCTCTGATTTATGAGACCACTTTCATCCATAGAGGTTATAGATGAAAGGTTTCCCTTTCAAAATACAACAGCAAAAATCCAAGAGGTTAGACTAACTTCGTGTGAGGAAGCTTGCTTGTATCGTCTCTGACTGTTCCTGACAGTGATCGATTATTTATGTTTGAGAAATGCCCAAAAGAAATAAGGCGATGAGCCAGCAGAGGAAAGGAAGAAAAGTCTGACTTTTTTTTTTTTTTTTGAAGGGGGAAGAGAAAATATGAAGATAATTCATGGTGACTGCACAGGTTTTTCCAATTTTAAAGTGGTGTCATGTTGATGCTATGCTATTCTGGAGTATGGGTCCTAATATTTTACCTCTGCGGTTAAAAGGGAAGACGCTCATGGATATTATTTGTCTCTTTCTAATAATAACAGCTAAAAGTGAAACGTTTTAGGGGAGGTATCAATGAGGCAGACAAGAGGGCCATGCAGAGGACAGTGAGAGGAGGTGAAACAGAAGGAGATAGCCATAAAGGGTACTTTTAGTAACTTTCTACAACTTGTGGAAGGACGTTTATTTCTGCTTCTGCTCTGATTAGCTGAGACAAAATTAAACAAAACTGGAGGAAACAAATACTGTACATCCTACTGAAACCATTTCCCCTGTAAAGCATGGTGGGTGCAGCATCATGCTCTTTTTTTAGCAGGGATATAAGAATTGTCTAAAAAGTGTTGTCTTGTGAAGTGCAAATGTGATAGAAACATACCTAGCCTCCAGAGAATCTGCAGCAGTAATATCAGTTTTAGACTTAGACTAACTTTATCTAAATGACAATAAAGTTTGTCTAAGTCTAAAAATGTTTTTACTGCTGCTGATCCTCTGGAAGTATGTGTCTTATTTTTCCCAAACCTCTAGGCCTACTTATCAAATAATAAAGGGCATCAGAAAATTACAAAGAGCCTCAACATCCAAAGTAGTTGGTGCTGTCAATTTTTTAAGTTATTATTTTGTATCTTTAAGTATTTCAAAATGGACGTTTGTTTTGTTTAAATTGTGTAGACTAGCCCAAGACCCTGTACTGGCTAATAACAAATAAATATACTCAAAGGTTTTGGAAGCTAAATAAACTCTTCTTAAACTAAAACCTAAGAACATAGGTGTTGTTATTTCTAATTAAATTATCTTGCAAAATCATGCAACCCATACTGCCTAAAAAAACGGGGTCACAACACCAACTTTAGGAATTGATGGGCAGGCATCCCCAAACTCGGTCCTGCACCGCTGTCCTGCAGGTTTTAGAGGTTTCTCTGCTTTAGCACAGCTGATTATAATGATTGCAGTAGACCAAAAGCCTGTTAATCAGCTTTCAATTAAAATCAGCTGTGCTGGAGCAGAGAAACCTCTAAAACCTGCAGGACAGGGGGCCTTGAGGACTGGGTTTGGGGATGCCTGGTCTAGAGCAAGGTTTTGTAACCTGTGTGTGTTTTAAATATACAATATTAAAAAATATAAATTATACTTTAAAGAGCATTTTAATTTACTCTCTTTAGATTTATAATAAAGATTTAGAAATTTATTGATTGACTTTATTGATCTCACAGTGGAGAAATGTACTCTTTACATCAGCCCAAATAGTCAAAAACAGAAGAAGAAGGTGCAAAAAGAAGAAAAAGGTGCATGAGGAATATACAGTATATGCAGTGAGTCCACATATGACAGCTGAAATCTTTATTTTTATTACGTGATCATTATACAATGTTATTGCACAGGGTATTTAAATGGCTATTTATATAGATGGGTATATTTATATATATAGTTATTGCACTGGGTATC
>NW_015151012.1:335378-358115 GCF_000732505.1 Cyprinodon variegatus | reverse complement strand
GGGAGAAATTACTTTCATTACATTACTCCATATGTAATAGAGTGACTATAGGAGCAGTTTATATAACACAATTTCATACCATATATAATTAGGGGGTCCCTGCCTCATCTCACCATCAGTTTGGGTGTCCTTGGCCTGGAAAACATTGAAGACCCCTGCTCTAGAGTATTTCCTCTGGGGGTCTATGTATAAATGAGCTTAATATTAGTATTTCTCGAAAGGTCTTGAGAGAATACATTAGATTTTGTTGGTATAATATGATAGAAATTGGGACAGTTTCAAGGGGAATGCATGCTTTTGCAAGATAATTAGAAATAGCAACAGGTTTCAGTTTGAAAAGAGTTTATTTAGCTTGTTTATGTATTTGTTATAATAGAGTATCTTCCACTATGCACCTTTACAGCCGCCTGGCGGCCACAAAGGATACTGTTACCCACATGATTGGCACACTTAAAGGTATGCTCCCTTGATGAAAGTGATCTGACAGGCGGCAGGAGCTGCGGTGCGCCTCCTCTGCTTTTTTTTTTTTTTTCTTTACGCGCACCACGCAAATCCCTCCACACCCCCGCAGCAGTGCGTGCTCACTCAGTCTGGCTGTCTGTCTAACAGACTGACCCCCCAGCAAGCGGTTTAAAGGGAACACAAGAGCGCTGAGTCAACGAATTGCAAGCAGAAGGATGCAACAGTTGATGTGTGCATAAATTGCAGAGGTTTTTTTTCTTGCGTTTGGAGACGCTCTGCGCACAGAGGGGATAATGGTTGGAATCCACCAGAGGAAAAGGATCCAATCTTAGTTTGTTGTCTTTTTTTTTTTTTTAAAGAACTAAAATAAAAAAAAAACTAGACATTTGTTCCCCTAAAAGGCAGTGGAAAGAGCAAACGCTCTCTCTCTCTCTCCACAGAAAAGATGGAGCATTTGGACTAAAGCGCATTCGAGTGGATTTCATGCCCTGCTGGGATGGAGTTAATGCGTGAATCTCGGATGGTCTGCGGCGGTGAGTGAGCAATCTGCTGTGCAGAGTGCAGCGAACATGCAGCGGTTTCTGCAGAGGAGGCGAGTGCGCAAGCTGCGGGTCGTCTGGGCTTCCCTGGCCCTGGTGGCTCTGTCTCTGGCCGCCTGCAGCGCGCTCTTCACGGCGTGGACCTGGAGGCAGACGCGGGACCTGTCGCAGTCCTTCCAGATCCTGCAGGATCGACTCGAGCAGGTCGGTGTCACACTTTCTAAAAGTTATGCATGCACCTCTGCACACATATGCACAGCAATCATATCCTGCAGCTTTGACTGACATTACAGGCTTGTGTAAGATCTGCCGTGGCAGCGGTTGTGGGAATCTTTGCGGGGGTGCACCACTGGGTTAAAGCTTTTTAACACTTTCTCTTGGGTATTTTTAGTTTGTTTTTTTGTGTTTATTTTCTCTAATTTGATGATGTAGTATTTTCCAGAGTTGGCCCAAGGTATAAGCAAACCAAGCAGCTGTCTGACAAACAGCAGGGTGTCAAGAAGACCTCCAGTTATCACAATAATCATCTTTGTCTTTACATATGCAACACTTTAGCATAAGGTTCCTTCTCTGCTTTGTCAGTGTTAGACTGATTATGGGAGCTGCAACAGGATTTCTACAAAAAAGTAGGAAAATACCAAAATAGAGAAGATTGATGCCTTGACAACTTTCCAAATTATCCAAACCTCCCCAAATAGGGTAAGGTACAAATGTTTATTGCTAAAAAACAAACAAAAAAAACAACCAGAAAGAGCTGCCTATTAAAAGTGTGGTGTCTGAGTATTTAATGGAAAATGAGCAGGAAGGAAAAGGTGTGGGGAAAGCAACCTGTTCCCAGAGCCGTAGCCAGACATTTTTTATAAGGGTGGCCAGGTGGCCAAAAATGTCAATCTACACTTTTCCAACAGGAAAATGAATGAGCAAAACATCCATATTTACTAAATAAAGACAAACTATACTTTCCTACAGCCTTTGCTAATGAATAGATGCATATTTTTAAATATTCGTGCTTTCAAAATAAAATACATAGTGGATAAAATTCTTTCAGGCTTGAGTTCTGGGGTAAACATCTCTTCCATTATCATTACTTGCCTACTTTTATAAGTATTATTGATATTTAAAGTACTATTATTTACATAAATTGATTATTTACTAAGTTTTTATTACAATTTTTATTTTATTCACAGGGGTGGCCCCCCATCTAGCTCTGCCCCTGCCTGTTCAAAGGATTGCAAATCAAACTTAATGCACCTAAGCCTATATCAGAGAGTTCAGTGGAAGAAAAATGTTTGGTACAAAAAAGATTAAAAAAGAACAAGAGCAACTGCAACTTCATGAGGATTTGTGAACCAAAGTCAATATAAGGGTTTGGAGGAGCTTTGACTGCAGCTGGGGTCAGTATTAGATATAAAGCTTTCAACAAATATAAACCTTTGAAAGTCATGAGTTAGAAATTTAAGAAAATCAGAATCCTATAGTCTGGAGCAACAAAAACTCATTTTTATTTAATGAGATGCACCTGTAAAAAGTGATGCTACTAGCTGTGGAGAGTGATGGGAGATGGAAGGTCCCTAAATTAGATTTCTGTGTGCGAGCCTCGTATCGTCTGTTATTGTGGAATCTCTGCTGATTTTTTTATTTCCTCCTCCTTCCTCCTAACCCCCCACCACCTTGTTTAATCACCCTGGTGCCAGTTACGCTCTAGTTTTATCTCAATTTACTGGAAAGCCTCAAGTATTTGGCACATGAGCGAGATGCCGCCGCTGACACCCTGACTGACTGAGAAGCCTCAGGAACAAAACAGGCTGCAGGAGGAAGAGTGGCAAGTAGGAAATCATCTACATGCATCCAAACACACAGCACAGGGGCTAGCATGGACTGAAGGTTGAGTTACACTTAGAGAGATGAGTGAAAGGTGTATAGATTCCTTGCTTTCTGCTTTTTTTAATGCACATTGCATCACAGTTTGTTTTCGAAACTGAAGCCAAAACTGGAGCTGATGGTAAATTCTTCTGGTTTGGAGCTGAGAGCATTAACAAAACCACTGGATTTCTGATCAGGGGGGGGATTAAACTGACTGTGCAGCATGTTTACTAAACCTGCAGACACACACACACATGTGCACGTACACTCAGATTGGACACGTGGAGTGTTGTTGCTGGAACCCCTTCCCGTGGGGCCCCACGTTCCGTCCGTTTGACCGTTTGCCAACTCCTGATGAGATCCAGCGAGCAAACGTCTGGAGAGTGAAGTGTGGCTCTCTGCCTCCATTTCAACAGTAGCAGTAAATTTAAACACCCACTCCCCCCCCCCCCTTTAGCAAGCAACTTTTCACCATCTCATATGTGCTCCATGAAGGGTCCATCGGGGGCCTCAGTCAAGGATTTTCACATTCTGCTGATTTGAAAATCATTTCTTGCAGACATTAAGGTAGAGAAAACATGCCTTAGGTGTCGCAATCACTCCTTGAGGAAGTGGCCACTCTAAAGTAGGCATGGCAAGGGCCAAGGCTGCCGCTCTTAAAGGGCTAGTTGTTCATTTTTTGGTTAAAAGCTGTCAATATCTTACCTGCACCCAAGAACACTCTTGGCTTCATCTTATAGTACAAATCCAGACTCGAAGGCTCAAGCAGATGGCAGGTACTTTTGTATACAGCAATATAATTCATTGTATTTCAAATAGTTAAACCTTGAAAGCATTTTTTTTTTGTCAGAGCTTTATTGTTTATTGCGATGTAAAAAGGGGCCAAGACCGAAGCAGACTGCAACTATATTAAACAACTTGATTTAAAAACTTTCAAAGTGGTTTATGTGAACTTAAACAAAATAAAAAAAAAAAAAATACAGAATTTTCTTTCTCTTTCTTACAGCTAAATGTTAGTTTTTATTTACTCTATCTATACTTATCTATGTCTATACCTGAATTTGGAAATCTGCGGGTCCCATTTCTAATACCAGAGCTCTGTTTGCTTCAATGTCATCATCATTACTGATGATTTTTTTTAAATATCTCCTCTCTACAAGCTCTACATGATATGCATACATGTACACATGTATATCCCAGAAGGTAACTGAAAAAGTATAAGAACAGAAAAGAAAAAACAGGTTAACAGGACAAATTCCATCCTTAAAAACTGTATAGTTTGAGAAAGACAGACACCAATAATAGGATAAACTTTCCAAATGTTTAAGTTATTGTTTTTAACTTACATTTATTACAGAAATAGACTCAATACATCAGCGCATATGGATCTGGAACAATAGATATTAACTCTAAATTGTTCACCGCCCACATCAAAATCACCAAAATGACTTTGAAATGCCTAAAAAAGCATAGATTAAATCCACTGCTGTTCTTTAACCCTTAAGACGGTCTGATTTGCAGCATTAAGCTTATAGTTGTCATGATTTTATCAAGAGCTCGGACCCACATTCAGAGAAACCAATACAGAGAGATCAGGGAAAAAGTTTAACAGGTTTATTAAGAAGCTTGTGGAGGTTCCAGTGTTGCTCTGAACACTGCTCAACCAGAATTGAAAGGTGAGGGGAAGACATTGTGGTTAGTTCAGGTTCAGTGGGAAAATTGATTCTCGAACTTGAAGAGGAGAAATGGTTGACTCTTTGACTCCAGTCGGTGTGGGGTGTTCCAGTGTTTGTCTCATTCGGTGGAGGGCGGACAGAGTTTACCCACAATGCGGTTGTTTGTAGGAGAACGGAGAAACTGACTGCCACTCAGATTTCCTGCGATACTTGAACGGACTGTGGTGCAGATGAATCCCTTGCTCAGTGTGAAACTCAAACGATCCCTTAGAGGAAAGTGGATCCAAACCTCCAGTTTGAATCCCCAGCTCAGTTTGAGGCTCAGTTGATCCTTTCAGGGAGAGAAGGTCCAAAAGGTCCAGTTTAGAGGGTTACTTCCCAAAACTGGCAAACACTCTGGCGTCGAGGTAGTGGCAGTCAGCAGCTTAAGACCACTCCGTTAATGAGGTACCCTTAGCAGGTGTGCGAGGAGGTGAATCAGGACCAGGTGTTGCCTGGTGGAGGAAGGAAAACAAACACACAAAACACAAACCACACAGACAGGAATCCTAACAATAGTGGCTATAAGAGCCTCCGAATTTGAAGACACCACATATGTCCTGGGGACTGGATGTGACAGTTAAAGGATTAATATATCAGCAATGCATCTCTAATTTATACAATCATGTAACTTATGAAAATAATAACAAATAAGTTTTCAATAAAACAAACAGACCTTAATAAATATTAGGCTTAAAGTTAGGCCGGCTACATCCATACAAAGTTTACTACGGTATCCACACAAAAACAAGACTGAAGTGTAAAGATGAAACCAAACAAAATTACATTTTGATTACAAAAACTTAATTATGACGATGTGCATTTTGATCGTTTGTACTTTCTGTCATTGATTAAAAAAAAAAAAAAAACACAACACATCAGTGTTATTAAAGCTACAGTGTTTAAGAATTTCAGGGATTTACTGACAGACATGTAAAATATTATACGTAAATTTGTAATTTATTATCATCTGCAAACTAAAAGACTCAAGCTTTATATTTCTGTTGCCTTAGAAATTGCTATTTCTAATTAGGTGACTCATTTATACAGGCTGACATCTTTGCGCTATGGCAGCTCAGAGCTGACAAACCTGTGGATGTAGAAATGGCCATTACGCTCAAATGTTGGGAATAAATCCTGCACAGATAAATAAAATACAATTATTAAATGATCTATTTAAACAAACTTCGTCATCACTTGACAAGATAGATGATGTGGACATTGTGGATGCCATTTTGTACCACGATGGTCTCCGTATTCTTAGAGTGGAAGAAGAGCTGGGTAGGGAAGGTTCATGTTACTGCAGTCTGACCATTAGTTGTATCTGAAAATTACACACTATCGCTTTAAATAGTTTATTACTGTTTTTTCAAAACAGTATGTTTTTCTATACTCAGATGCCTAATCCATACTTAAACTGGGTCTGCTTTCTGTGTCCGAATTCAAACCTTAGTTCCTCTGGATGGGAAGATGAAATCTGTCGTGTAAATACAAACAGAAGCAGACAAAACAGAAAAGTGGATGAAATATCAATTCTAGTTTAAATAAACGCTATTTTTATGGAATTTTTGTAATATTTGCTATCAGATAACCCGGTTGAAAGAAAATGTTTTTAATCTTCATTTCTCAGTCTGCGTTTCACTCAGGAAGCTGATTGGTGGTGCAACACCTCCAACATTTATTACCTGTTTCATTAATCGCCAGATTCTGTGCACATAACCAGACAATGGCTGTGTTCGAACGTCTGCCCTAACCCCTCCATCCCTCAATCACTATATAGAGCGGAGACTATATGGCGGACTTTATAGCAAACTCAGTTAAATGACCGTTTGGACTGATGATCGCTACTTTTCTCTCCCCGTTGGTCACGTAAGCATCTTTGCCAGCTTTGTTATCTGTTGCCGCTGTCGGGTAGCAACAGCTTATGGCAACAGTGGGCCGCTGTGACAGAAAATCGCATAATGCTAAGTGAGGAGGGCTCTCCTCGCAAAACGAGCCGGTATATATGTGCCCATCTAGTGACCATGGATGATCACTACTTTTCAAGGTGCATTGTGGGAATTTTCGAGTTCACTACTTTTTCATCCACTAGACGTTCGGACACTCATTTAAAATGGCGTAACCTCTATATAGTGATTTAGGAGGACATTCGGACATCGCCAATTAAAATACGTTGGCCAAAAAACGGCGATAGCGTTTGAGGCCGTTTTTTATTTAAGTCCATTTTGGTTACTTGGTGTTAGCTGATTGAAAGCTTTTAGAAACGAATTGGACGTGGGTTGATTGTGTTATTTTTCGTAATTTTCCAACAGGTCAACACGCAGAGGAAGGCTATCGTTCAGCTGATTCTGGAGAAAAGAGAGCTGCTGCTGGAGCGAGTGAAGCGAGACGGTAATACAAACCTGCCAGAGCTGCTTTCTCTCAACTTCAGCTAACCCCCCCCCACCACCCCAACCGCCTCCTTTCTTCAGACTTGAGCTTTTCAGTTGCTCCGATCACCACAGACAGACACAATACACACATACCAGCCGAACTCTAGTGTTTTTTTAGGAAGAGCATTTAACACAAACGCTGGCCGGCCTCAGCCCACATGCCACTTTAAGTCGGGTACTGCGGGCCGCATGAGCTACCGCTGCTAAAAGTTGACACAGGAAAGCGCAGGCAGCTGGCTTACCCTTGCAGAAATTACAGGTCTGACCAGAGCAGCCTCGAAAGCCCAGAAAACCAGCTGGTCAGAGGAGGGAGGGGGGAGTCTGTCTGCACACTTTTTGTTCGGTATATAAAATAAAAAAAATTATTTTCTCCCTCAGCAAATATCCAACAACAGCTAAGATTTCATTGTGAGAAGTGAGGAGATTTGATGAGCTATCATCGGAGTATTTATAGCATTTGCTTGCATCACCATCATGCCTCCGCTTTTTTTTGTTTCTCTGACCGAAAGTAAACTTTAGGTCAGCTTCATATAAGATCCATCCATCCAAATGTGAGAGAAACAAACATTATTAAAGAGCAGCATGTCTGGCCGGGATGCACTCTATATGTGAGATGCTGCAGAATTACATGGATATCAATGGTGAGAAGAAAAAAAAAAGATGCCTAAACAGCTTTTTCCAGTTTATGGTAACCTGACCGCAGGCGTCCGAATTTTTTGGAAAGACACTGCTGTAATGTTCTCTCCTTGGGACTGACAGCGCAAGTTAGGAACGCCTGGCCACCCTGAGGGCTTTATAGCACTCTCACAAAATCCTAAAATCTACAAGGTTGTCCACCTGAGAGTTAATTTAGTAACAAGGTGTAGGGTTTCTGAATAATGGCGGCATTCAGGTGGGTCGTCTGAAACATAAGCTCGGCGTTCCTCCGTTCTTGCAAACACTCTTCAGGTTGTATCAGTGTTTTAAATCCCCTCAGGCTAAACTAAACGCACAGCAAGAAGCCAGCTTCTCTGCAGCTACGAGGCTGTAGCTGTTCCTCCACTCTGCTCTTAATCTGCTGTTTTGGGTCACAGAGAAGCCAAAGACCTTTTTCAACTCTTTTTCCAGTGCTTCATTTTTCTCATTTAGTCTTCTAGCCCCTCAGCTGCGCCTCTGAATGCCTGTCTTCAATGCGTTCTTATTCAGTTTTCCACTGTCCATCTTGTTTTTATTGCCTCCCTCCCCTTTTCCTCACAGCCCTCCAGACACACAAACCCCATCGCCCTCCATCCTTTTCTCTCTGTTCTCTATCTTCTAGATGACTGCGACCAGCTGGCACTGAGATTAGCCCACACCGGGCCTAAAAAAGGAAAATAAAATAGACATACACTTTGTGACTTTACAATAACAGTTTGAGGAAATATATCGAAGCACGTGAAAGGAAATCCTTGAGGCCATCTGCTAACTGCGTTAAAAACCGGCCAAGATGAATATAAGCGGCAGCGAATGAACCCGCCGTGTTATTAACGTGATGCAGATGGTAGTGATTGTTTTATCAAAAAGAAAAAAAAGGTAATATTCTATGTTTTTTTTTTTACCCGTCTTTGTGTCTGAAGGGGTCTCGACGCGAGGGAAAAATGGCAATGGAAGGAAAGCGGCGTCTCATTTTGAGAGTAAGTGGCTTGGCAGATCCCTTATAATCGTCTCGTGAAGCATCTGCTGAAGTGGTTTTGAATCGAATACCCCTATATGATTGCGCTCGTAAAATCTTAATTGACTTTTTCCCCTTTTTCTGTCTCCATCACTGTCTCCCGACTTTCCATCAGTAACCAAACTCTCCTCCCAACAAGGTAAGATTCGTTAAGAAATAAAGACATTTTCAGGTGTTTTGGTAACAGTCTTTGAAGTTTTTAACAAGGCGTTGACTTGTTTGGTTTTCAGTTGGAGATGGTGGCGTGATAAAAGGCTGGGAGGAGAGGACACTGAATATGAGTAAAGCAGTGAGGTACAACAAGGATGAAGGTACCTTCACTGTGGAGAGAGCAGGGGTCTACTTCCTGTTCTGTCAGGTGGGTTTCAGTAAACCAGGGTTTTTTACAAACAATCTATATATTGCCTTAAAGTTATTATTGTGGTATACTATAGGGATGTTTTAGCAATCTTGAACTAATTACAAAAATTCGCAAAGAAGTAAATATTTGAATAACTGTTTGTCAGGGCTCAGAACAGAGGACCCGGTATTCAGACAGACAGACAGGAAGGAATATTTCAATGAGCATTTATTTAAAAACGACATATCTGAAGTCAGCAGCTAGGGTGTCTATGGCAGGAACCTCTAGTCTTAAAGTTAGGTCCATGCCCAGAGGGGAAGGTGCATTCCAGCCGGACGGCTACCAACATGATGCGGCGAACGCTGCTCAGAGAGTTCCGGAAGCTGAGGCCTTGAAGACAGCAGAACTTGCAAGAGATCAGATCCAAGCAGACGAAGGAAGGCCGGACAATCCAGAGGACGAAGCCAGAGAGGTTCACAGGAGTCCGGGGCAGAAGATCAGAGATCCAAAGAGGTACCGAATGGAAATCCAGGATGGTGTCAGGAAGCAGATCCAGAATCGGAACAGGCAGAATCCAGTAGAAGTTCGCAGACAGGTCAGGCAAACAGATCAGAGCAGGAACAGGCAGGCTCAGAGGTCAAAAGGCAGAAAGGGTCAGGATCATGAAACCAGAACACAATCAGGTTTGCTGGAGAACACCAAAGTCTAAATGAAGAATGGAGCAGGTGACATAGATGAATGGTGATGAGAAAGTGTGCCGAGCCAGGCAGGTGAATGCAATAAACAATCAAGCCAGTCATCAGTGGCACGATCATGACACTGTTATCAGTAGAAAGGGCAGAAAAGCATATTTTTTGACCCAGATTTGAAAAAAATCTCACCAATTCCTTGTTTCTTACTTAAAAACATGTATAACGCCATAACAACCCATCATGTCCAATACACGTTTTTGATGAATTATTAGTTAAAAAAATCAGCTAAATCAGATCAATTTAATTTAATTGTATGGTTTATTTCTTTTTTGCACAATATGATACACTCTTATCTATTGATTCTGATCCTCGTTTGTGAGCATATTTCTTTCCAGTATAGTATCAGCAGTTCTTAGAAGATTTCTTCATATCTTTGACTGTGAAAGCAGCGGCAAATTGTTCCCAAAGTAAAGGACCTTTCAAAGCTTGACGATTTAGACAGCGTTTGCATGACGTATGAAAAATCTAGCAAAAATGCTGGCATAGATTGGATAAGTTATGGGTATGTTTTGTATAAGTTCTTAGCGTGCTAAAGTATGTTGAAGAAACCTGGCACACATCAACATACGGCAAGTACGTATGCAGGTGTATGCTCATACATGTGCCATACGTTACAGGTAAGTTATCTGATCGTTGACGTACGTTAAGTATAAGTTACTCATAAATTGTGGCGTCTAGCTTATCCAAAACCTACGGTATCAGTAACTTCTGTATAACTTATGTATAACTTATCAAGAACTTATCTGCAACGAATATCAACGTATTTGACGTGTTCCAGACGACAGCTGAACGTGTTTCTAACTTACAGCTACTGTATAATGGTGTATTGGTAATGTTTTGTTATAAAATGGGTTTACAGTAGGAAATTGTCAGTTCTCCTCCAGACTTCATCCCCATCAGGAGAAGGTGACGCCCCTCAGCACACTGGCTTGTGCATCATTTCATGGGCATTAAGCTGCCGTGCGTTATGCATAACTTAGGCTGTAATTGAACGTACGCTCTGGACTCGTTATGAATACGCTATATATACGCCCAAAATTGAAGAAATATATACAAAGTTCAGCGTATGCCAGCATTTTAGAAGATTCTGGGACGTCGGCATACGCTGGCTAAATCGGCAAGGTGGGACAGGGCCCTAAGTTAGGGTTGACACAATGGTAGAAAATGTTCTGGGACGGACAACTTCAACTCTTAGACCAATAATTACATTAAAAAAAACCCACAAAAATAAAGAAGGGAACAAGCCGTAGCCTGTTTGTATACAGATACGTTTGTTAATAGTCACATAATGCCCCTTCGCCCAGTTTGTGAAAATAAAAGTACATTTAAACTTTTCCATATTAGATTCAAACTACAAATATCAAACCTCCTACATCTATTTGACAGAAGTTTCTAAGCCGAGCTGCATATTGTCCAAATCTGCAAAATGTCCTCATATATCAGTTGTGCTCAGTGCTGTGATCGCTTCGGCAGAGCAGCTGTGTTTGATGCATCAATGTTCTGGTATATTGACAATAAATTTATCAAAGTGGTTTGACAGCATTGCTGTGAACAATTGCACCTGATTTATAAGTTTAGTGGCTAAGATGCTAATGCTAGCTAAAGTGGTGGAGATGGTGATAAAAAAAGATGAAAAATGGAGTCGTGGTACTTTGGGGAGTTCTATGAATGCAAATAATCAACATCTCAGAAAAATGACTTCATGTCAATAAATCTGCTAAATTAAAGTTGAGAACTAGAGACACAGTAGATACAATCCCAGGAGGTCTTTTAGAAAGATTTAGGCTGGTGTTCAGGCATAAAAACAAAAATCAAAAACAGATAAAAAGTAATGTGCTCTTAAAATGACTTTATTTGTCCCCATTCTAGTAAAGGGGAGTTGATATATGCACTGAAGCCCTGCCAAAAGCAGAAATAGAGCTATTCAGGATTGGTTTTCTGTTTTTAATTAAGCTGTCAGAGCTAAATAAAGAGTTTGATTTAGTGTACAATGGTGTTTTATTATCAAAAACATGTCTTTATGTCATTTGTCCATGGTCATGATGATAGGACAATATACAAAAAACAATATCTATAAAAATGATTCCAAAAAGCATTAGAATCCTTGCAGTGGTGTCAAAAGTACACACATTTGTTACTTAAGTAGAAGTATAGATACTGCAGTTTAAAAACACTCTGGTAAAAGTTGAAGTATCAACTTGACCTCTTTACTCAAGTAAAAGTGAAAAAGTATGTGCTTCAAAAACAACTTAAAGTGTAAAAGTATAAAGTAACCTTTAAAAAACAGCCAGATGCCACTATATTAATTGAAAGCTACATTTTTTGACTATTTTGAAATATTCTTTGAGATAGGGCAAGGATGCGGGAAGTCTTGTTGGTATCCATCTCCCGATACGCTCTCACCTGTGTCCGACCTTTCAGACATTTCAACATCTTTTTCTGAATCCTACATTGTAGCATGGCATAGACAATTCAGTTTGAAGAACACCTGCTTGCTTCTGATGATTTAGCTAACCAATGAGTGTTTGCGTTATATGACTCATCCAATTATACTAGTTTTCACTAGATGTGGATGGAGCCAATGATCTGCATTGGATGGCACATGTGAAAATGTAATGAGTAGAAGTCAGAAGTAGGAAGAAAAATAAGTAATGGAGTAAAGTATCGATACCTAAAAAGTGTACTTAAGTACTTGACACCTCTGAATCCTTGAAACGTGTTTTATTTGAAATCCTAAAATGTTTTGATTAATATCCCCCTCCCTCCCAGGTATTGTTCAATGAACAGCAGTCTCAGTATGTAAAGCTGGACGTTGTGACCAACGGCCCCCGGCCCCAGAAGCTGCAGTGCATGGAGGGCTATGGGACCACCCCGTCGGCGGGGCCACACTCCTTCCACTTCGTGAAGCCCTGCCAGGTGTCCGGCCTCCTGCGCCTCGAGAAAGGCACAGAACTCCAGGCCATGACGGGCCCGTCCTTCAGTCTCCACCCAGTGGCCAATCATGTCTTTAGCATCTTTAAAGTCAACTGAAGACCGCCGATGCAAACTACACCAATCCAGCAGGACCTACTGCAGAACTTTGCGTTAAAAAGATGGATGTTATAAGGGCTTTTTATCTACAAGGCCAAACAAAAGGCTACTGCTTTTTCCAAGTAATTCAACATATGCTCATCTGAGAGACAAAGCTCACATTTGTGGAAGCTGTAGTGGATTTTTTTTTCTGGACTGCAGCCCGTTTTGGAATTCAGTTTTGGACGAAAACCAAGACCTACAGTGAACATAAAAAAAAAACCTTGATGAACTTCTGCCCAGAGAACAGATGTGATTGAAGCTGTTCTTTGGATTAAAGGGCTCCACAGTATAGGAAAACTCCTTGGTGGTCCACGGTGGCCCCTGTATAATGTAATAAAGTGTGCCTGCACTCTCTTCAGTAAAAGACAGTTGAGATGTGCACCTTCCACATCTGCAATTGTCAGAACTCTATAAACGCTCTCTGTCGTTGGCATTGACTCTAAAAAAAAAACGCTGCCTTTGTGCGAGTGTGAATGAAACCTGATGACTCCAACACTTTGTGCTGATTTTATGTTGATACCAATGAAAGGCACCTGTGTGAATTTACACTTTTCTATAGATATTTTGTATATAAGTCACATATTTTACAGAGGTATTGAGATGCCGAAAATACGTGGGGGGGGCAGTTTTAAATAATGTGGATGTGAATTTCTTCTCTTTTTTTATGGAGAAATTGTGTATAGTTTAAAAGGCAAGGTTCAGTTTATTGCAAGCAAAGCATAAAACTGTAAATTCAGCTTTTAGCTTTTTTATTTTTTTTTATTTTAGGGTGTTCCTCTTCTGTTTGATGATGCAATGGCTGTTACTCAAACACTTCTGGTAGTGTTTTATTACTCAAATCTTTGATACTACTATGCAACGGGAAATAACGTTTGGGTTATGTCTTTCCTACTTAAAGCATTGCTAGTTCCATACAGGGTCCTAAAATTTAGCCGTCAGAATATCAAGATTTTCTAACAAATAAAAACCTTTTATTTTGTTATTTTATATTTGTTTTTTTAACATTTTTCAAATTAAATGCACTAGCATACAATGGAGTGCTCTCACAGGCTACCGTAGTTGGACACGATTGCACTTTTTTTAAGCTTAATAGTAATAATCATCTTTATATCTGTATTTCAGTTTAACACTCCAGTTGTTTCTTTTTTTTACTTCACAGGCTCCTCCCACAAATGTTTCTCCTATGACTGGCTAATTAATATCAGTTTATCTTTACTTAGTATCCAGTAGGTTGTTAGTTACACATTAGATTTAGATACATTAAATAATTTAAAGCACAGACATTTATATAAATCAGCTATCAAATCATATTTTCCTTTCTTTTAGTTTTCTTTGAACATGCTAACTCAAAATCATAACCATCAGTATGACAATCTTGTTTTTTTTTTTTGCCCAGGGAGGTCCACCACATGCTATGAGGAGAATAAATGATGTGCTCTTAAGCTTAGTCTGAATATAGTAAATAGGTAAGGATTCTTAAGCCAAAGCAGTTGTGCGTCTGCATCCATACATGCTGCTCAGATAGTGCTGGCAGTAAGAAGCTGGAATGCTTCCTATTAATTATTCATTTAGCATAGGGACCTATCGATTCGCTGTGTAGCTAATTGCTGAACCTATATGGATTCCCTTCGCGAGGCAGGACATACAAGCACAATCCACCTAATGGAATTTAACTTTAAGTACGTATTAGTTTAGGTATACTCTGTGTGATTCATGCTTTGAGTTTCACAATAGAGTTCCTCTTTCGTGTATCTTGCTGTTTTTTGTGTTTGTTTTCTGAAGGCTGCAGTCCTAATTTGACTAGCATAATTCATGTGCATTTCTGCTTGATAACAGCATGATAACATTCAAAAGCTAAAGGCTGTCCAGATTTGGCACAGCAGTCCTACGTTTGCTGTATTCACATTTAGCCTCTTTAGCCAATATTGAGGTGAATTGCCATAAGTGCTGTATGAATAGCGCTAGCAGTAAGGAAGGAGGTAGGAAAGGGAGCCTGGATGCTTCCTACTGTATCTTAGGCTACTTTCACAGTGTAGGTCTTGATGCTCAATTCCGATTTTTTTTTGTAAAATCCGATTTTTTTTTGCGTTGCTGTTCACGTTTCCAAATATATGCGACTTGTATGTGATCTCCTGTGTGAACTGCAGTCACACAATGCAAGTCTCCTGCATGCGCATTAGAGGACGCAGTAACTTCACAGGCCAGCGTGCCGTGAGTTTTGGGAAGTAAACATGGATGGTTGTGCCGTAGAGCCTCTAGCGATCTTTCCCAACCATAAAAACACAATCTTTTCAAGATGTTTAAACATAAATACTGCTCTCCGCATCATCGTCCGCCACGTTGTTGTTTTTCTTCCTGCTTCTTCGTTGCAAGACTAGAATAGTGAACTTTGTCGGGTTTTAATGGCGTTCAGGTCGGATGAATGCGACCTGGCTGTTCAGACACAGGTCGCATTTGAAAAGATCAGATTCGTAGCGGATTCAGGACCACATAGCCAAGTGCCTGGGTCGCATTAGAAAAAATCAGATCGGTGTTGTTCAGACAGCCATGAAAAGATCAGCTACAGGTCGCATATGGGCCAAAAAATCGGATTTGGGTCACTTCAGGCTGCAATGTGAACGTAGCCATAGTTCTTTTAACAGACGAAACTTGCAATATTCCTATCTGTAGCTCTGGAGCTATAGATAGCATCGTGCGATTACATACTTCAGTTGGGCTCCTTTCATTCTGCACAGTTAGCCTAGAGGCTAGCCTTGGTCCGTGTAGCCTCTCTACAGCCTGTCTACCTGCCGCCTCCAAAGTACTGCTGTCCTCTTCCTAGCCAACTGTAGCCTCTCCCCTGCACTCAGGGCTTTATTATCGGATGTTCAGTTGTGCTCACTGGATCCTCTGGAGTTAGCCTCTATCGCTTGCCTATGTCAGCTGTAGCGTCTCCCCTCCCTGATGCTGTTTCTCTAGTGACTTGGAGCTAATTTTTTATCATATGCGTCCTTAAGTTTAGGTAGAAGTTAGAAGGTGTGTACCTCTGTTGTTGCTAAGGAAATTATTACCCCTACTAAGATGGCAGCGATTGTGGGTAGGTCCGCATTCGGATGTGTGACGTCACCGCAATGCTATCTATGAAATCCCACAATCCTTTGCGTGTCATGACATATAAGCCCAGCCCACCTAATGTAAATAACAATAAACATTATTCACGTGTGTTGCATGCCATGTGCAAATGAACACACCTTTTGTAACAGATGGATTCAGCCATTCACTACATTTGTATACTGCCATTTTGTATAAGTGCCATCTGTTGCATAAAGACATCTGGAAGGCTAAAGGCTGTCTCCGGATTCGGATCAGCAGTACAGCGTTCCTTTTCCTACACACGTTAGTGTTCTTAGTGCTGGCCCCAAGAAATTTGAAGGAACAGGAGCCAAGAAAACCAGAAAGGAGCTTTGATTTGCTGTATTCTGATTGAGCCCCGGTCTTTTATGGCTTATTAACATGCGTACACAATGGGAATGGGTCACATGGCATACACAGTGTAAACACTCTTATGAAGCTACTGTTGCACATCGTAGGAAAAGGATGACGCTGAAGTTCATCTCTGCTTCACAGCTTTTGACTGAAAGCAAGTCACATTGTTATTTTGGTGCTTTTAGAGAAACTGAATGATGCTAAGTAAGGCTTGTCAATGCTTCAGCTCTTCATTAGAATCTGATTCATCACTAGAACCCTTAATGACCAAGCGGTACCTATTTGTTTTTTAATTCAAGCTTAATCAAACACGTATTTCTGTCCCATTTGGCATATTTGATTTTACCTCTATATACACTTGACTTATACTTTTATGTAATTAAATATTTATCTTGTTTTGCAACATTCAAAGCGTTACACATGCAGATTAATGTATTTTTCTGGATGGTAGTGGTGAAAATACATTTAGGCAAATATAAGTTTTGCAATAAGACCCTTATCCTTAAGGTGGATTGTCTGAAGTCTATAGATAAACTGCTTCGAACAGTGTTTATCTTGGTTTTCTTTATCATGCATGTGTTGGACCTTTAGGTGTTAGCAGACTATCTCTGTTTCAAAGTAAATTTCATCAGTTTAAAATGTTTAAACCCTTAAACATGTCAGAACCCTTTTTAAGATCATCCCACACCGAGCAGAAATCTGACTTAATCCGTTTCAAAATGAAAGGTTGGCACAAGCTTGTGATTGAAACAAGTAAAAGAGTATTTTTTAAATAATTTTTAAACTTGTGATATTGGTTTAATTAAAAATATGAGTTTGTTTCAAATGTGTGGGAACCATCAGCTAGTGGGGGCTTACAAGGCACCATTCATGTAACAATTGCCAGTGGCTTAGAACAGAAAATGACAGATTTTTGTCCTTTATCCCATTGTTGCATTAACTTTTTGTAAATTAACTTATGAAAAAGAACTTTTGGATTTAAATTCTGTTTTTGTGGTTTTTATAAAAAAAAAATGACAGCTTTGGAATTCTTCCATTATTGAACCAAGATTATCTAAACATCTTTCTGACCTAACCAAAATGCGTCTGTCCCTTTAAAAAAAATCTCTTCGTAAATGAAACTTCCTCCTGTGTCTCCTATGCTGCGGCTTTGTGTATTATTCCCTGTTATATTTCAGGGTGTATTTCTAGCAGTGGGATTCAGCACTCCCACTCTTGTTTATAAGAAGTTTTTGTGGCCGGACCGCATTGGTTTCTCCTCAGCACTTTACGACAGCGATTGTTGTGTTCCTAATTGGACTCAAACATTGATGTTTTCAAATGTAAATCTTTTTAAATTTGGATATTAAATCCCATGTACTTCCTCTTCACTTTTATCTTCACTCCCTTTTATGTCTGTGCAACACCCCACAAACTCTCACCATTCATGTAGAAATCATATTTCCCTGTCAGTATTCATCATAAAACACACATACACATTCAACACACCCACAGAAATGGTGATCTAAATTTTCACTTCCTGCATCTGAATCTGAACCACATAATTGAGGAAAAACATGCCTTGTCCCTTCCCCATCACCACACGCACACAGTTTAGTACACATCTCTGCCCAGAATCCATTTTTTAAAACATTTTTTCCCCTTTTTTATCATAACCCTGAAAGCCTTGTGAAAAGATTAGTAAAATAAATGATGGCTGCATGCCCTGCCTGAGCTCATTCCTTGTGAATGTTGAATAAATATTTCTCCTTTTTTATTTCTGTATCATTTATTTTCTTGAGCGATAATAGGAAAATAAAAGCTACTGGAGTGATTTTGATTATTTCAGAGGGATTCCACCTAAAGACCTTAGTTTAACAAGATAAAAATACTTTTCTTTTAATTGTCAAGGACAAAATTACAAATTGAGAAACTTAAAAAAATAAGGCCATGATAAAGTAACACATAATTTTAGTGTTTCTATTCTATTGAATTAAAAAAAGAAATGTGGTGTTGTTGCGCAACTCTTAATCCTTTATAGAAGCACATTTTGCTTGAGTGCCACCTTTAGCATTATTTGTTCAGTGTATCAACACATATCTTTTTACTCTGTAAAATCTACCCATAGCGTCCTGGAGAAGTCCAAACCGATTATATTATGAGGAAATATCTTATCACATCTCTGTCTAATTGATCCTTCAGATTTTCTATTCAATTCAGTGTATTTATATAGCGCCAATTCACAACACATGTCATCTGAAGGTACTTTATAGTTCACCAGATCCCTCACACTAAGCATGCTTGTAGTGAAAGTGGAGAGGAAAAACTCCCTTATAACAGGAAGAAACATCCAGCAGAACCAGGCTCAGTGTGAGCGGCCATCTGCCGAGGCCGACTGGGGTTCAAGGAGACAGAAGCAGATATACAAAAAGCAGCTGCAAAAGGTGGCCCTGTCCAGGAAACACACAGCCAGGGAGACGAGCTCCCATGTCAGAGGATGAAGAGAGCACATCAAGCCAGTCACAGTCAGAGAAACAGGACTACACTGGATGATTTGTCAAATTTAGACCTCTGGTTACGCCAATACAAAATTCAAAATTTTTAGTTATTCTTATGAATATTTATAGATCTCAAGTTACTGGATAATGTTTTTTTAGCTTAAAGTTGTATCAAAACCACTAATTTTACTGTACAATCTTAATATGAACCCTTAGTGCCATTGCAAATCTTAAAAAAATATCACTGCTAAATGGAAATGTTTAGTAAGAAGTCCACTACAACGTTTTTTTTTTTAATTATTTACATAGGAAATCTTTTTTGGTCTGTAGGCTTTTAACAATAATGTTAAATAAGTATTTCCAAACAGGACAATTTTAAAGAAATTTACAACAGAAAACTATAAGTAACAAATTAAAATAGGCTTAAAATGAGCAGTTTCTGTTACATTAGCGTTTTCCTAATGGGGCACCTGTGAAAAACACTGTCAGCTACTTTAAGACAGTCTTTAGCTCCAATAAATATTGGTGAACTCATAACATAAATTATTGTAGCATTTAACTGACCCGATATTTTATTAAATATGATTTATTTAAGACCAGATTTATATTCAGATAGCTTAAATTCATCATTGGAAATGCTACCATCTCACTAGCCTTTAGCTTAGCATTCTGATAAAAATAACTATTTTTAGGATACTGCTTGCCGCTTACAATTTTACATAACCTTACTTAGTCTAAAACACATCTTTAATTAGAAAAAATAATAAATAAATATAAATCTACAGATCAAATTTTAGTGACAGCTAAGTGTAGCGAGCTAACACTAGCCATCCAACGCAAGCTAGCATGTAAAGAATCGATACATTTAAAACAAACACACAGTTGTTTTCATCATTTCATTCAGTTTTATTACAAACAAAGAAAGAGAAAAAAATAAGGAGATGTGTCATCTCTGACATGTTTTTACTGCCACTTGTCATTTAATTGGCACCACCACATACACAGTGACAAAAAATACCTGGAAAACAACTGAAAACTCAGAAAACTAGGATAAAATAATAGTGGGCAAAGAACTGATTTGTTGTCCTTTACTTAAAGTTTTAGTTTAGGAATTGTTCAACATTCTTTTTAAATAACAGAAATTTGTTACAAATCCTTGGGGAAAGTATATGGTATGCATTGATCCAAAGATAGGCCATCTTTTCAGTTTTGAAAACAGCCGATACTGACAAGAATTTACAGACTGACATCAGTTTCTAAATGTATTTAATGTCTTAACATGTGTTCAGCTTTGTTTATTAAGGCGTTTTAAATGGCTGAACATATAAAAGTCCCATCTCAGACTCTGAATAACTAATATGTTTCTTTAAATGGGGTTAAAATGGACTAAGATCTTGGTAGAATATATTTGGGATTACAATCTTTTTTCACTGACTTATATAATTAAGCCTCAAAATTAAAAATTAAGCAAGTAAAGTTTGCTTTCTTGCATTATATTTGCACTTTTGCGTTCTCTTGCAACAACGGGACAAAAACATGGTAGAACTGTGTATTGTGTGGCAAACATACTGTTGGTTTTCTATATTTATAGTTACAAAGAAACGTCTCTTTTGGTAGAAGCTCTTTCTCGAATAGCAACAGCGAGAACAACATCAACGACAACAATGCTCATAACTGGAAGAGTAAAAATACAAGAGAACACGAATGAGCTGCTTAAATATGCAAAGTATATCACAGGATTTTGTAGAAAGAAACAGAAAAAAAAAAATAAAATAAAATAAAAACCAAATTAAAACTAGATTAAAAGCGCCGGTAAGGAAAGTAAAGAGCAGTGAGAGAAGAGGTTGGTCGACAGGCTTTAATAACACTGATTTGCTTATGAAAGGTTATAAACATTCATAGGGGGGGGGCTCTTGAAAAATAGCGCCGTTACAAGCCTTTTCCTAAAACAAACCCCCTTCAAATACCTCGAAGCTCTGTACATAGACTCAAACCAGGTAAGCGGATTAGGATGCTGGAAAATACTTTATGGTCAAACAAGTCCTGAATATATTTATAATATCATACCTTTGCACATGAGTTTTATCTAAAGATGTACCGTTAAAAAAAAGGAGCAAAATAAAGGTTTAAAAAAAAAAAAAAAAAAGAGCTTGAGCTGTGCTTGGAGCTGTTTAAGCTCAGACACCAGAGGATCAGCCTTTCTCTGAGCTTTAGAAATAGTATTAAAATGAGTAGGCACAGCTTGATAACATTTCTTTTTTTTTTTTTCTCTCGTTTTCCACAAGACAGCATTGTTGTGATAAGAGCATGCTTCAGGGGATGGAGCGACGTGGTAGAAATGAGTATAGTTTTTACATGCAGCTTTCTGAGGGAGGTTTGAGAAGAGGAGGAAGGGAGATACTGAATACTGACAGATCTAGTAGGTTTCTGGGACTGGGCTGGGTTTCGCGTTTTTTTTAATGTATGTTTGCATGTGTATAGGTGAGGTTTGAAGCATCTCTTGAGGAGGAGGCCCACTTTAGAAAGCCGGCCGTTCATGAGGAGTATAATGGTTTGAGGCAGACGTAAAATGGGTAGAAGTCAGAGGCAGGTTGGAGTGTTTGTGACAGTGAGAGTATGTCTACGTGTGCAAATGCAGTTATGTTGGAAGTGTTTGTTTCAAATTAAGCAACTACAATCACAATCGCTTACGTTGGTTTTTTTCAGCCAGTCAGTTATTTATAACACTGAGAGGGTAGTTCAGCACTGTGCTGTTTTCTCCTGCAAAAAAAATGTCCCTCTGTGAGGGAGAAACCGAAAGGTGTCATTTTAGCAGGAAATGGGTTTCAGGTGTGCGTACTAGTATGGGGTGTGTGTGTGTAGTCTAGTCGTCGATGCAGATGACCTCGCCGCTGCGCTGCTCCCGTCGGTTCACCAGCAGTTCTGCTTCCCGTTCCTTCTTCACAGACATGGGAGGCCCGTTCAGGACTGCAAGGGGGGGAAAACAGAAACAGGGACTCAGTTCAGCCGGTTCACCCTGTCTTTGCTCTCTACTTCCACAGACAGAGCAGGAGAATTATTCTGACAGAGAACAGCATTAAAGAAAAAAAAAAAAAAACAAATCAGCTGAAGACAAGCACTGTTTCTTGCATTACGAAAGACCGTAAGGCAAATATATATTTTCAATTTTAGCCTTTTAAAGCCATTAGCAAATGACTTGGCATGCAGGATTCATCACTTATGCAGCCGCTGCATGGACCGCTTTTGCAGACGTTGATATTGTCTTTAATCAAGCAGTAGATATGCAGTTTAAAAAAAACAACAAAAAAAAAAATTTAAACCGACATTGCAAGAAGTTGTGAAAGCAAAGCAAATTGATGGGTATAATTCACACAGGGTAGAAAAGATCGGACCAGGTCCAAAAACTGTTACCAAGCCCCATGAGTCCTGATTCATTCTTCAAATCTGTCAAATGTCAGCGTAAAGAACATTAAAGCTATAGTCAAGGCGTCGTCCGCCTCAAGCAGCTACCAGTGTTACAGTAGTGAATGGTGTAGCGGATCTTTCTTGCTTGTTTACAATTTTCACTGAGAATATTCTTACTGACGAGATCTATCCCTTTGTAACCAAGGCTATTGGTGAGAATAGCTGAAAGGTTGATAGAGAAATTACCATCTCATTTAGCGGATTTGGCGTCTGAAACCATTAGCTTATGCTAATTACATTTTTGGTAACTCCAGATCCGCTAACAAAAGTTACTGTTTCTCCTGGGAGTGCAGCAGGAGCTGCCAGAAGTCAGTTTTTAACTGCAGTTTGTAAGTCTGATCAGTTTTTCAAGCAAGGTAAAAATAAAGCTTTTGATTGGCCTTAAAGGAATAGTACACCCAAAACATGATTAGCCTTCATTTTCTACTCACCCCCATGCTGAACAACACTCTGGAGTACTTTTTT
>NW_015151012.1:311231-334668 GCF_000732505.1 Cyprinodon variegatus | reverse complement strand
CAAAAAAGTACTCCAGAGTGTTGTTCAGCATGGGGGTGAGTAGAAAATGAAGGCTAATCATGTTTTGGGTGTACTATTCCTTTAAGATAAAAAGGCCATAGTAATCAACAACTGCTGTGGTTGAGACACAACCTTAACCTGGAGTCTAGAGGCCATTAAACAATGGTGGACAGAGGGATTTTAGACCTGTTTGTCAAAGGAAATGCTACCATGCATCTATTTTGAGGCCTGATTAAGATGCTTAACCTGACACTGACAATATTTATGAAAAGGAATGAGAAGGCGAATCCGGACCTTAAATCATGGACTACCTCTGTCCAACAGCGTGACACCAAAGCTCATTCAAACTACTGAGATACCAATATCTGAGTGCAGCTTCATGATTTTAAAGAACATAGTTCTGGTCAGGACATTAAAAAGGATGAGAAAAAATTAATGTCTGTAAATGCATTTGATAACTTGATATGGTACACAACGGTAAGATCCTTTTTCATGCCTTTTATGGCTGCATAGGGAAGAAAATAATTTGATTCAGGTGTTCTGGAGTCTGGACACATCTAAAACTGACAGCATAGTGGAGTGTGTGTGTGCAAGAGACATTGGAGTAAAATTTATGTTTTTATAAGGTAACGTTTTTACATTTGCTACAATGGCACGATTGGAAAATATTTGTAGGTATTTATGTTGCTGGACTGCCTGCTTTGTTGAGAGCCAGTCTGTGTAGCCATCATTCTTAGATTTAATGGAGTTGTATACTTCTGACCTGTTCTTCATAATGTGTTGAATAGTTTTATGTTTTTAGGTGAGTTAAAAAAGAGACTGAGATCTGGGCTGACTTAAGGCAGGCAGGTTTTTTTGGGAGTTTGTGTTTGGGCTGTGAACAGATCAACTCTGACTGAAAGGCATTGTAGTGTTTGGTGTTTGCTTAATGTTATTATCTGTTTAGCAGTAGCTCAGACAATACCTTGGTTGGCCAAATAGGAATTATTTAAAAATCATTTTAAACTTCTTTTTTTTTTTTTTTTTTGTTATGATGAGTTTACTGTATTCCAATGGTCTCAACAGTCACCAGATCTCAGCCCAATAGATGAATGTGGTGAAACAGGAGATTCACATCATCACAGCAGGAAAACCTGGAATACCTGCGTGATGCCAATTTGTCAATATGGACCAACAATCTCTAGAAAAATACTAAGTTTGATCTACAAAACAATGAAGGCAGTTGTTCAGGTAGAGGGATGTCCAATCCTAATATAAATATATTAAAAAAACGGGGCTCAGATTAGGGTCTATAACATACAATCTATTTAACCATATAGAATAAAATCTCCATTACAAAGAATCTACCAAAACAATATAGAACTTTAACCTCAAAAATACATACCCTGAGAATAAAAATTTTGCTTATATGAGTTGACCTAACATGTACATCTCAGTGTCATCAGCAAGGAATAAAATAGAATAGAAAATCCCTCTTTATTGTCCAACAATGGGGAGTTTCTGGTCTTTACAGCAAAAAGAAAAAAAAATTATAGAAAAAAAGTCACAAATGTGGACGTTAGAAAAATGTATAAGAATAAAATAATAGTGAAGAGTCAAGATAGACAATAAAATACTTTACTGTAAAGTGTTTTAACAATATAAAACAGAATAAATAACCAATATACAGCTATGGACATTTTTACAGTAATGATATTTGAAAATAGCAGCAACATCAGAGCTGTGCAAAATGACAGCATAATGTTATTATCTGACTAAGATCTAAGAGTGCAAAATCATCATGAATGTAGCAACTTATTGAGGTTGTTGGGAACAGTGGGTTATAAAGTCTTCCAGCTTCTGGGAGGAAGGATCTGTGATAACGCTCCCTGGTGCATTTAGGGTGCAGCAGTCTGTCACTGAAGGATCTCTCCAGTTATCCAGTCAACAGAGATGTTAATTTAGTTAGGATTCTTTTGTGGCCTTTTCTCAGCTATAGATAAGCCACTGCTCCAACAGAAAGCTCCATAGAGGATGGCTGATGCCACAACAGGGTCATAGAAGGACTTTAGGAGCGCCCCCTGCACTCCAAAAGACCTCGGTCTCCTCAGCAGCAAGGGTCTGCTCTGACCTTTCTTATACCGAGCCTCAGTGTTGTGAGTCCAGCCCAGTTTGCAATTCAGATGAACACCTAGGTACTTATAAGAGTCCATTATCTCAATGTCCGTTCCCTGGATGTTCACCGGTGTCAGTGGGGTGGATCTGCTTCTGCGAAAATCTACCACTACCTCTTTGTTTTCCCTGCATTAATAAGAAGGTTGCATTATTCCACAAAGTCCTGGTTTCACTGTCTGTACTCTAGTTGTCCCCACCTGTGATGAGGCCAACTATGGCAGAATCGTCAAGGAACTTCTGGAGGTGGAAGCATGGGGAGTTGATGGAGAAGTCTGCAGTGTAAAGAGTAAAGAGGAACAGTGCCAGTACTGTTAGCTGTGGGACCCCCGTACTGCAAACCAACATATCTGAGACTCAGCCCTGTGCCCTCACATACTGAGGTAGTCCAGAATCCACTTGGACATGTGCTAGTTCACTCCTGACAGCTCCAGCTCGTCCCTTAGGAGTCCTGGCTGGATGGTGTTGAAAGCGCTTAGGAAATCAAAGAACATGATCCTCACAGTGCTTCCAGGTTTCCCTAGGTGTGTCAGAGCTTGGTGCAGGAGGAAGATGATAGCATCATCTGCCCCAATCCCAGGACGGTAGGCAAACTGCAGTGGATCCAATGAAGTCTTTACAGGGGGTGTGGATGATGTAAGACCAATTGTTCTTAGAGACATATAGAGTGGTTTTAAATAGGCTTGCAAAGAGTAGCTTACGTAAGTGAGCAGAGCCTAAGGATTTATTCCTGAGGTACACAACTCCACTAAGCCACTGAGGACATCTATCCATTATCTGACACACTTGTCCCAATTGGGGTCGCAAGGGGTGCTGGTGCTGTCTACGGGCGATAGGCGGGGTACACCCTGGACAGGTCACCAGTCCATCGCAGGGCAACACAGAGACAAACAGGACAAACAACCATTCACTCACACACTCACACCTAAGGAGAATCAAGAGAACCCAATATTAACCTAACATTCATGTTTTGGGACTGTGGGAGGAAGCTGGAATACCCGGAGAGAACCCACACATGCTCAGGGAGAACATGCAAACTCCATGCAGAAAGACCCCAGGCCGGGAATCGAACACATAACCTTTTTGCCACTGAGCAGCCCCCCACTGAGGACATGTAGTAGAATAATTACAGCTCTGTGTCTGATGGCCTGATGCAGAACCAATATCAGCATTTCAGTCAAGCAAGATGAATTGTTAAGAGATTTGTCAATTCACAAACCCCTGAAAATAAACCTCAGCAGAAGCCAACAGATGCGTTCAACTAGATACAGAAGTGTTTCGGACGAATGAAATGCAGTGATGTATATAATGTCAATGCATCAACCAGAGGCAGAAGGCTGAAGCAAAACAAACATGGCTGATTTCAGCTGGAGTACCCTCTATTAAATAGAGGGTATTCCTTTCAATAGAGGGTATTCTATCTGAAAACGGCAGAAATGTTTTGTTTTTTTTAGAAACGGGAAAAAGACTTTGCCTTTTTGGATGGGAAATATGTTTGCACGTTTCTCCCAACCTGATTTGGTAAGAATTTGATTTATCAGTTAACTCCATGACACAAATCAAGAATGTGATACGTCTCAGCTGCTACTGCTGCTGTGATTGGATAAAAAATCGACAAGGGAGGCAAGTACCCAATCAGCTGAAAGAATTGTACTGAATGTCCCTCCCTTTTGCAAACCCATGTAGATGTGGCTTTCCAGATTGATCCCTAGTAGAATTCAAATTCAACAACAAAGATCAATCTAGTTGATGCCATGTTAGGAAAGCTTTTCTTTCTAAAAAAAACAAACATAATAAGTAAAAAACTGATGCTCAGTTAGTGAAGATCTATAAAAGAAAAATATGTTTCTAAATACATAAATACATATGTTATATGTATTTATTTAGTATTTGATAGAATGGTATACTTATATGAAACACCTATGGTAACAGCTTTAAAGAATAATTCAATATGGCAAAAAAAGTACCTAGAACTTATTTTATCTTATTTGGGGAGTTTAAAGTTTTAGTTTTACGTTGATATTCTTTTTTGTTTTGGAAACATAATATCTTGGCTGTTGGAGAGATGGAAAAGGGAATGAATTAAAACCTGTATACTCATTTTCTATTTAAAAAAAATACAATAAAATCAGCAAATCAGCCATAATCACTGAGAAAATACAGCAATCTCTTCTGAGATGTTTATCTAGGCAAACAGGATTATTTGTAGTTGAGCAAGATGCAAACATTACATTTTGTTGAACGAGGCTTGCGGTAAATGTGGCCTGGAGGCTCTTTTTAAACTATTTCCATCTCTGCTTTGTTTACTGATGCTAACTCTACCAAGACATTATGTTTGAAAATATGAAGGTAAATGCACTTAAACATTATAATCACATTGTTTTTGAAACATTAAGCAGAATCCCAACAGTAAATTGTTATAGTTTTTTATTAAGAAACCTTGCATATTACAGTACATCAATGTTTCATATAATATACACAGTATAATGTGTGCATTAATGGGAAAACCTAAAAATGCATCTGCTAACTGGAAGAAAGTGAGGCCAGCAATGAGTAAACACTTCTTTTTTATGCACAGGCACATAAGGACACAGACACACATGGATGAAAACTAACATCTTTCTGCACGACAGCACAGCTGGCCAGCATGGGGTATGTGTTTCCCACATTGGTGGGTTTTCACAGAGCAAAACGGCGAGTTTAGAGCATGTTTCAAAACAAAAGCCAGGAATAGAACAACACGGGACAGCTCTCACTTGCACCATGGGGAAAGATAAACTGTCGGAAAACACCAACTCGCAGATCAAAGAAGTGATTTGTGGGCATTGGGCTGAAGATGAGAAAAAAGGTGAAACTGTGCATATGCGGGTGTCTGTATTTGAGTGGGGACCAGTTATGGGAAAAAGTATGGCATTTTGCCAGCAGAGGCCAAGAGAGGAGCCAGCGAGAAATAACTAAGAGTGTGTGCGTGTGTATGGTAGGAGCAGCCAAAATCTGATAAGAGACAGAAGAAAACCAAGGTAAAGACTGGGTAAAAGAGCAAAGGCTGCAAAACAGAGGAAAATGCTGTAGAAGCAGCAATGTGAAACAAAGAGACAAAAACAAAGTGGAACAAGGGTTTTTAACTGAGACCAGCAGATCAGCCCAGAAATGAAACATTCTCCCAAAGTGCTGGAGACTGTCTGTCTACAGAAGGGTTGTTTTAAGAAACAACATTAAGAAAGATATCAAAGTAGGAGCCTTTGATGCAATTTTTTATAAAAAGCTCTCATATATCTTTAACTGGTGAAAGTAAGATGTTTTGGTAAGGACTATAGAAAAAAAAATGTTCCAAGAGGTAGCGAGTAACTTTAAAACAAAGGGGCCAACAACTCATCTCTGTGGGACACCACTACTCATTTGAGCCTCTAGGCTTTTTCTTAAGAGTTATACTAATTATTCTGCTCATGCGTATAATTTAAGAGTAGGCAAACTAAAGTTTGCTTTTATTTACTCTAAGTAGGCCGCAAAGACAACTTCTTCCCAAGAAACATCATAAAAGAAGACAAAAAAATCTTATTCATAAATGATTCATAATTACTCAAAGTCAACAGAGACATACAGATAAGAAAAAAAAAGAAAAAAAGAGAGATCCCTTTTTCTGATTCAAGCATCATATTGAAGTTTGGTCAACATTTGTATTTTCTGCCTGTATTTTAGCTTCACGGCAGCAGCAAATTAAGTTATCCATGTTTCTTTTGTTTGCATTTAAGGCAAGACAAACCAGACATCAAGGAAGATACGTGTCTCCCGGCTTTTTAAAAAAGCTTGGCAGAAGTCTTGGTACGTCTCTCCATTGTAGATCTGATCAAGATAATGTTAGTTTCCAAGCAGGAAACAAAATATATTGGCTTCTATAAAAACTATGTATGCATGCATTTCAGGTAAATTCTTTAATCAGGAACAAACCGATATCTAGAACCAGTCAACCTATCAGGAATTTTAAAGTGTTATCTTGCTGGTTTTAGAATGAATATCCAAATAAAAAAAAACACAACATGTAATGAATTTATGATAGGAATTATATATATATATATATATATATATATATATATATATATATATATATATATATATATATATATATATATATATATATATTGTTTGAGTGCAACACGTTGATAAACCAGTGTGCGTCAAAGTACATGAACGTTATTTGAATTGTTCCAGGACAGTTACATTGAAAAACTATAATAATAAAAGGGGAAATATTTGTTTATTTTGTACTAAGACCACAAACCATAGATTTGTTTTGTTTATAGCAAATATGCACCCAAGATTAGGAGTCTAATCAAGACATTTCTAACTAAATAAGGTTTTGCTTTAAATTGGTCTCTGCAGCCCTGATCCAGATAATAATATGACGAAAGGTGAGCCTGGTAATCATACAGTGTTTATATTTGATCATTTAAATATACAAAAACCCTCTACTAACCATTGCAAAGGTAATCACACACTTTTAGTATTTGCCCAGTTGCTTTCTTTTAAAATGATTTGTATTTGTTCCTGAGAAAAGGTGTATAGTAGAAATAAATGTAGTTCATAGACTCACTCTCTGATGCTACAATAAAGGGATTTATTAGTGCTACAGTAAACCAGTTAATGTAAACATGCCTCATATGCTACTTTCTAACGTACAAAGTTTTCTCTTTCACAGGACAAGATGAATGACAGTTTAATGTGAAACTCAGAACCAGTGAGTGATTATCAGCTCAGGAAACCCAGATATAACAGACGAAAAAATGTGATCTTGTCTCAACACACTGAAGCTAAAAGTGCAACTTCTAAAAAAATGAAATAGATCCAATTAGTTACTGTTTTACCTATAATATTTTTTTTTTTCCAGTATTACGCTCATTACAGGGTAAAAAAAAAGGGGGCACTGGCCCCTCTTTTAGAACCCCCCATGGATAACTAACCTTTTTAAGTAGTTCTATATTCAGATGTTCCTTTTTGGAGGTAATTCAGAGTATGATTTGCTTTGAAATGGATATACATATACTGTAGTTTTTACTTAAGGCTTTATGCAAACATTTGGCAAATATTTCAGCTAAAAGTCATTGTTTTGGGAGAAATTTTAAAACAACGATAAATTGCAGGATAGTGAAGTAACACCAATATAGTTCATTTTAGCCAGTTTTTTTTAAATATTGTCTCCTTTGGTTAAAAGGCAAACCTGTATTTTAAAATAAAAAAAAGCTTAAAAATTTTTTTTTGGGGGTGCAATTCAAGTGAATTTTATTGTCTCCAGACTCCTTGATATTAACCAAACATTTGCTTTTTTAGAAAACACAAGGAGATTTACAAAAAATTTACAAGATTTACACTTATCTGGAAACATGACGACTATTGATCCATTTTGATATTAAAAGGCTAATGTAGCTACCATGTTCGCTAACTATCCTAATCATTTTGGACTCGGGAGTCGACATTTTCAACCTCTGAGTAGGAAATTTTGAGTTAACCTCGAATCAGAAGGTCTAGGCAACAGGATCGAACCAGACTACTGCAATCAAAATGGATAAGCGGGAGTTAAAAACGTTTCTATTACGACTGCTTGTTTAGTATTTAACATTAAATCAAATACAAACGGTTTTTTCAATGCAAATTTTTTATTGATTTAACAGTGGCTGCAGAGGCAATAAAAGAATAATGGAATATAAGAGTGGGAAATTGACTCGGATCAGTTTTAAGTCCCCTGACCTTCTGTTATTTAAGGCAAATCAAACGCACCTAACTAGCAATTGTTAAATAATACATTCTGCAGAAGAAAGCTCCAGTGAGCAGGGATGAAATATATTACTTTTCATTTTTTTAAATCAGAAATATTCCATTCATGTTTACCCTTGCCAAAATTTTGAAAGGATAAATGATAAGAGAAATAATCAATGATATAATTGTGTCAATGCATTTGCAGCCACATTAGTTAGTGTTTCATTCTGTTCCTTTTTTTGGCACAAAATTAAAAGCAAATTGAAAGTTTTCTATCACCATTTTTCTAGGAATCGTTGACATTGTAAAGCTAATGTGGCTAACTAGTAGAAGGGAAATAATTAGGTCCCCTATAGTGAGGTTTTAACTTACATCTTGGCTTGGTTCAGATTGAAATGACTGATACTTTTTAAGGAGAAAATAAAAAATACAACAGGTTACTGAACTGAATCCAAAAAAGCTTATGTTAGCATGCTTATTTCATCAAACTTTAAATTCCTCCTCACACATTCTGTATATTCCAGTCGCATTTTCCCATTTACCTTTGCTTTAATGGGTTTTTTTCTTATTATTTATCTAAATCTAAATATAAATCCGGTGTAGAGAGTTGAGTTTCTTTGGCTAAATGTGTTAAAAGACCAAAAGCTTTACGATGAAAAAGTAAACAAACAAAAAAAACAATTAAAACGAAAGGAATCCTTGGCACCATCATTTAGAAATACAAAATCTAGATTTTATAAAAATCTCTATATCACCATGCACAAGTGCACACATCTGCAAGGATTCAACACTTGTGAATGTGAACGCATACTGTATACTCATTGCAGGCCACACATTCACCTTTAAAATTAAAGGGAAACACAAGGCAAATTTAGCATCATAACATCCACAAACCCCAATCAAGTTTTTACTGTTTTAACTGAAACGTTTCATTTTGCCCCATCCCAGGCATAGGGATTTCGTCGTTTTAATCTCACAATAAGACTTTAGGCACAGCTTTGATGCACTCACACTTTTCGGGTTTTGGGAAAAAAGCGATAATGCAGACGGGAGTGTTTTATTTTCTCTGGGATCAAGGGACGTTTTCCTCCAAGTGGAATCCATCACGCTGTCACATTAAAGTAGATCGAGGAACAAAAATGTCTCTTCCAGCTTCAAAGCGAGCCTTCCCTTTTTCTTTCAGTGACAGATTGCAGGCTTCATCTATGAGGAAGAGCGGCTCGTAAATACAGCTTTCTGTTGTCATGAGGTCTAAAAACAGGAAATGTAGGTACTTCAACAGAGAGATTCCCGTTAGGAGACAATCTGCCATTTAAAAAAAAAAGGTGCAAGAGCAAGTTACATTGTTCCAGTTGCGTTACAGCATATATCTCATTGGCAGCTTATCAGGTTGGGTGAGCTGCTACTGATTCATTTAAAAAGGCAAGAAAAAAGTTTTGGATTTAGGCTTGGTTGAGTTTAAACAGGACAATCCATGGGATGAAGCGCTTTAAACGTAACCTTTTTCTCATTTTCCTCCCTGTGAGATGATCGTGGCCCAGTTTTTCTTTTTCTATTTTGAGTTTGGATTTGATCTTGCTCCGTTTCAAGATGATAAAGTTGAGTTCTTTGCAGGTTTTCAGGTTGCTTGAGAGCTCCAAAGTGTTTGTATATTTATGCATGTATGTGTGTGTAGGACGCGAGGACTGCGGAGGAATGAGGGAGTACGGGGTCAGATCGAGGGAACCGGCTTGTTCAGTCCGTCTGCAGATGAAAGATTGATCTGTAGGGAAATCTTTTGGCTCAAAGGAAGAAAAAAAACATAGAAAAAAGAAGTCTAAAGAAATCTGCATGAGAATATCTAAAAAAATCCTTTTTGCTGCATTTTTCTTTGAAAAAAAAAATGATTGCATTAACATTCTCTCCTTTTTAGTCCTCCTCTTCTCATTCCGGTGATTTTTTTTTAAGCTTTTTTTTTTTTTTTTTCTCAGCAGCACCCTTCATTTCTCCCTGTTTATTTTTGGTCCACTCTTCAAAGCAGTTGATTGCTTGCCTTCTTTTGTGGGTCAAAGTGCTGTCCTTTTTTTATGTTTTGCTTTTTTAATCCTTCAGCATCTATATTTTCTTAAGATTTCGGTCTTTATACATCTCACATTCCAGCAGTGCCTAAGTGCTTTGTTGTAAGGTCTTCTTTGGAGCTTCGTCTTACTTGTTCATGTTTTTTAAATCCAGTTTTTAGCTACATTCCAGAACCGTCCCCCCTTCTCCATCCGTCAGGGCTTTTTTGGTCGCCCGTTGCGGGGCAGGTTCTCCACCGTGTTGCTAAGCCGATACTTGACAATGATGCTGTGCACGGTGGATTTGGGCATCCTCAGCTCCAGCCCGATGGCTCCCTCTGACTTGCCGTCTTTCCAGAGGTCCACCACTCGCTGCCGCTGCATCACATCGTGCTCCTTGGTCTTCTGGAAAACCCCGGCGGCAGTCGAACCCCATGCGGCTCCACCAGCGGCTCCCCCGGTGGCCCCAGCAGCAGCAGTGGCAGCGGCGGCGGCTTCTGTGGGGGCAGACAAGCGGCAGACTTGTAGTGGAGGCTCGGAGAGAGAGGGGGGGAGCAGGATAATGTGACACTTTACACATCCCCAAAGGGACTTCTCTTTAACTCCCTCCCTCCCTTGCAGGGAGGTCAAGAGGTCAGAGATGGTGCTACAGGAGCTGCTGGGAGGGTGGGGGGATAGCAGCAGTGCAGGTGCTCCCATGTGCTCCGCTCTACCACTTTAATTTATATGCTTCAAAAAGACAAAGCTTTGGCTAGAATGTGAGTCCATTAGCGGAGCTGAACGGCCTCCTGATGACAAAAACAGGTTTTTTCCCAAAAATTCAGCTCCAGATGTTGCTGATATGCAGTGCATTGCAAAAACCATTAATATTCATTGATTTACTTTTTTATTCTTTGCATTTCCTTTACGATTTCAAACTTCAATGTAAACAAAAAAGAGAACGATTGATGGTTTTGATTTGAATAAATCAAAAGCAACCGATTACCTTCAGAAGGTTAAATAGTAAAAAGTAAATATAAACGTGTCTGATTGGTTTAATCTAATCCTACGACTGATAAATCTCTGAAGGGTTCAGCAGCTTTTTATCATTAAAACCCAAATAAAAAAGCAGACAGATCAGGGAGAAATGTTTTAAATTAGATGTATGTTATTAAACATCTCTCAGAGGATTTAATTCATCATCTTCAACAGGTGAAGAGTATAGCCCAGCTGCAAAACTGCCAAGAAATCCAACTTAATTGGCCTGTTTAGAGAAGCCAAGAAGCACCCTAACTCTCAGGTAGGAGAATCTGGTTTGAAAAAACAAAAACAAGAAAAAGAAACAAAGTCGTTTTAAAAGAAAGTCACAAGAAGTCCTATTTTCAATTTGTCATAAAATACGAGCAGAACGTATACCACTGATATAAGTATGGGGATACATTTCCTCAGAGGGGACAGGAAAGCTGGAAATGGTGGGAAGATGGATGGAGAAACATACTGGTTCAAACTTAAAGAAAACCCATTAGAGAATTTGATTTTAAAGGGAAATTAAATAGATTCTAGATTCCACATCCTCCCTATCTGCCCCGCCCCTTTCTGCTCCGTTCCAGACCGTAGTAGACTGCAAAGCAAAGCCTACAGCCTCTGCGGTTCCTCTAGACTTGCTCCTGTCATTATCTTTGCACTTATGATTGGCTTAATTGCTCATTCCATTCACCTGTCTAACTCCTGCCTGGTTTGTAATCACTGCTCATCTGATCCACCTGCTCCTGCCTCTATTAAAGGTGCTTGCATCCAGTCATCAGGGCCAGATTATTTTTGTTCACTCAAGCCAGCGTTGAGAGTGTTTTTAGTGTTTCTGATTACCTGATCCTGACCTGTTCTGCCTCTTAAACTAGGTTAGTAACTCAGGTGTTCACGTCATCCTTCGTTGGATTTATTTGGTCACTAACCTGTGTTTGCTTTTACAGATAGGCGCCCTAGCCGCTGCAGCTGCTGAAGTGCAGACCCGTGCTTAAATAAACGCATTAAGTTATCCCACTGTCTGTCTTGCCTGATTACTGGATCCTTCTGTTCTGAGCCGTAACAGCGCCGCTCTGACTTCCTTGGAGCTTGAGGAGAGTATCATTATTTCTTGATCATAGGAGCAACACATGAGGTAATGAACGCTCAATTTAATATGATTGTCATGATCTAGGCGCTGATGACTGGTCTGATTACTCATTTCATTCACCTGCCTATCTCCACCCGGTTCTCATTGCTGATCGTCTAATCCACCTGTTCCAACCACTATTCAACCAGCCTTCAAACCAGTAATCAGTACCAGATTTTTGAGCCTTTGGTGAGAGTCTTGTAGCCTATCAAAGTGTTACCTGATTCTGACCCATTCTGCATTGGACCTCATAGCCTGCCTGTTCCCGTTCTCATCTGTTTGCTTGACCTGTTTTCGGACTCCTGATGGATTCTGCCTGTTTACTGACACTGTCCTGGATTTCCCTTCAGTACCTCTTTGGATCTCTGATCTCCTGGCCCAGATTCCTGAGCACCTCTTTGACACGTCTTTGGCTTCGCCATAAGGATTATCTTGCCTCCCTTAACCTGCTTGGATCTGATCTCCAGCCTGTTCTCTGGCCTCTGGGAATTCACCGTCGTGTTGGCAGCCGACCAGCTGAAACCATCCTCATCCTCCGGGCTCGGACTAAACTCCAGGTCAGTGACTCACACGTACATCATCATCCTCCGCCAGATATACATAGTCATTAACCTATGTTTTTTCCCTGCAGAGGTTCCTGCCTTAGACACCCTGATCGTTCACTGCAAAGCCATTTACTTAATAAACGTTTTTGAGAAATCTGTCTGTCTGCTTCGAAAACTGGGTCCTCTGTTCTTAGCCTTGAAAAACCATCAGTGTCCATCACACATGCAGTTTCTGCCCAGACATTTTCTTTTTATTGTGGGTCTTCATAATAGGGATAACTAGGATCATACAAAATTGGTTTGTTCTCTACTTCCAAGTTCAGCATCTCTTCATCCATGCCTGTGATACTACTGTAAGTTTCTTTTGAAGAAGTCAGATGCGCTCTTGGAAGTTGTTGTGACTGGATTTGACAAAACTTTTAAGCCTTTCAGCAAAAACTAAATATTTGATTGAAATTACAAATCTGC
The DNA here is from genome assembly GCF_000732505.1 of Cyprinodon variegatus. Classification (NCBI taxonomy): domain Eukaryota; kingdom Metazoa; phylum Chordata; class Actinopteri; order Cyprinodontiformes; family Cyprinodontidae; genus Cyprinodon; species Cyprinodon variegatus. Next base: position 321,586 of record NW_015151012.1, on the reverse strand, counting down.
TTCCTGGTATGCTGGATTACAAATAGTGTGCATCCAATCAAACTGCCTTCTTTTTGGGGAATATATAAAATGTATGCTCAAATTATTAGTTACTGATTTGTCTTCACCCTATTCTACTTTGACAAACTCAATCTTGACAATCTTTTTTTCTGTTTTGTGCAATTGCAAAGTTTTCCGAAAACACCTGCTCTGTGAACAAACTCGTACTTTTCCGCTCATCCTCAACTTCAGGTACTCTTTGTGCCTGCCCCTCACATTTCTTGGTCTTTGCTTGTGGCTGCTGGTGTTGTTTAGTCCATGGATCTTTGTCCCATCTTTGTATCCATACTTTTTTTTGGTGGTCATTTTAGTTAAAGGCTCAGAGGAACACTCCTTCACCACAGGGAAAGAGGGCATTAACATTTAGATCCACCTTCTCCACCAAGGACCAGGAGTCAGTGAATGAAGGTTAGTAAAGAGAAAAATCACATGCTGGTCTTGCACACATTACTCCAAATATCCAAACCGGTGTTAACATGGACGCCTATAGGAATGGCGATCAGATGAACTGATTGGATCAGAATCTTCAGTCTGACATGTTTCCATAATACGTTTTTGATCTGATCAGGCTTTCAATGTGATCCTAAATGTAGCAAGCGTTGGGTTAAAAGAATAAACCCAAAAAATTATTTTAAAATATTTTCGAAACTATAACTTTCCTTCAACTGTGAAAACTTTTGCAGACTCGCATTTAGAAATTTGCAGCTAAAGCAGTGGATGTGTACTTTAGTTGTGGGTATTTTCTGTGTACCCGAGTGCGGGACATTCTTTCAATAAACTGCCATTAATGTAGTAGGAAATTACAAGGTGGCAAAAATTGGAGGATTGTTATTTTAACGCCGGTCCGCCTCCTCCTGCTTCTGCTAGCTGGATCATAAAAGGTCAGGAAGCAGCACGACCCCAATCAGGACTGTAAATGCGGTCTCATAATCTGCCAGAGGTTTTGGGGGCTGCACGAGGCTTGGCCCGTCTTACAGCCCCCGGTGAGTCAAAAGAGAAAAAAAAAAAAACCACGGGAGAAGCACAACTATTTCTGCGCGACCAAACGGCAGGGGCCCTGCCCTGCGCACGTTCACAAGTCACAACACAACGTTTACACAACCAGGCCTGCTGCGGTTTGCTTCCCTCTGAAAATACCTTGGTACAAAGTCAGAATGTTTTCTTGGCACACTCGGACTCAGACGGGCCGAGCATAATGACATTTTCAGCGATAGGCCCCTGGCTCGTTGAAATGCAATGCCTTTGACAGATGTCTCAGTCTGCAATTACAAAAAAAAAAATCAAGATACACCGAACGGGAGGCAAGGAGGGACAGAGAGGAGGAGAAGAGAGAGAGAGAGAGAGAGAGGGGGAGCTGGCTGTTGTGGTTTCTTTTGGAGCGAAGCTACTGGGGGAGTATCAGGTTCTACCAGTTATCTCCGCCACATCTCTGCTATCTAAACATCTCCGAACACGAACGCACATGCAGGGCAGAGAGTGCGTCTGGAGAACACATGCAGATGCCGAACTAATTACGGGAAAATAAATTCACACAGTGACAGTGAGCTATGATAGAGAGCAGGCAAGCGTGGTGAGATAGGAGGCTGAAAGAAAAATAAAAACAAACAAAAAACCTTTTTTTTTGTTTTAGTTGTTCTGCAAATTGAATTTAAAAACCTTGAACTTAGTAACAATCAAACTTTATAGAGGAAACAAAGCCTGCCTGTCCAGACTGGGCTTCATTATTGCACAATCTGTCATTAGATCCTATAACTGCTGAGCTGAGTGGCGAGGTTTTTGCCTTAATATAGCAAAGCAACACATTTTTTTCTTTTTTTTTTTTGGTAATGTCTATTTCAGGTGTCTATCTGTCAGCCACATCAGAAACTCTGCAATAGATCCACACATGTTTTTTCTTTTCTTTTTTTCCCCCAGATATGACCCCCCCACACACTCCCTTGCTTTTTCTAACAACTAAAGCTCATCAAAGTGATTAAGTGCTGCAGATAAAATAAAAAAAAAACGGCCTCATAGCACAAAGTAGTTCTTTATGTTGCTAATGTGAAACCTAAATAATTCTGCTAAACCAAATATAGGAAACACAAGCTAGAGGATTGATAGGATTCTCAGGAGCTCTGAACACCTGTGAAGTGTTTTTTTTTTCACAGGATATCCACACAAAGACAAATCTTTTCTGACTAGAGCAGGTTCTGGCTCCTTTATAATCCCTTGTTTTATTGAGCATAAACAGCTCATTCTACCCAGTAATCCAGCCTCCATCTCCATCCACTGCTGCAGATTGATTCGCCGTGATAACAGAGGACTGCAAAAATATACACACTTCTTTAGCTTTCCCACATTTAGACATGCTATCTTGGCCAAATGCAACAGATCTTTAGGTATTTTACGTAGCAAACCAACACAAGTACACAAATTAGAGGGGCACCAATCCAGCTTTTTCTGATCCAATCCAATACCTGGGCTGAGAGTATCCGATATCCAATACTGACTGATGAACCATATGTCTTGCCATGAGAGTTAGAATTTTTAGCCCTGACATGAACATTGTTAAAAAAGGGAACCAAATTAACATATATAAAATGTATGTAACATTATTTATCGACAAAAAAGCAGCAAAAAGAAATAACTAACAGTTCTATGTTAAGTGCAGTGGATTGTATCCCTGATATCCGACATCAAATCCTCGATATATATCGGTTCCAGCTAATTAGTCGATATCGGAGCCGATATCCGATCCAGGTAATTCGATGCATCTCTAGATTCGAAGTGGAAGGATAATGATACATGACCAGAGGTGGATAGTAACTAATTATTAATAAGTTACTTTTACTTGAGTCACTTTATGAAAAAATAATATTTTATAAGTAGTTTTTATGCATTGTACTTTGTACATTTACTTGAGTAAAAACATGATAAACGTTTACTACTCTTACTAGAGTAAAATTTCTGCCTGCTCCATCCTTTGTGAGTAACTTCACTTAATGAAAATTAGCTTATTTTAAACAAATATGCACCATTAAGAGAAACACGCTTTTCTTTTTTGTACTCAGGGTTTATCGGTTTAATTTTATTTTCCATCTGCTGAGTCTGATGTGTCATTTGGAGGAAATAGGGTAAACAGATTACTGTAAATTAACCTATTGTACAAACTTTAACTATTGATTTTGTAAGTACTATAACTCAGAAAAAAAATATTTTAAAAAGTGTTCATTCCACCTAAAACTCTTTCATGGTGTAAATACTGAATTATATAAGATTACTGTAATCGTGTAACACTAGTATTTTCATATCAGTTACGATTTTTTTCAACTTTACATTATTTTGTAAAATATTAAATCAGTTGTTATGGTGATGGGTAGTAAGCAGATCAGTTACTCTGTACTTTAGCAGCCTTTTTAGCAAATGCATTTCTACTCTAACTTCAGTAATTTCTTTAAATACTACTTTTTACTTTCTACTCACCTCTGTATCTGACTTTCTATATAAAAAAACAAAAATCTGAATCAAGACTTTGGAGAAATTCCAGTTGCTGCAGGTCACATGGGGTCCTTTCTACCTCTAAACAACAGATGGAGTGCATCTGCAAACAGACTTTTGATCTAAGGTCTGGATTTGACTTGGTCGTGTTAACACAGATACTCTTTGATTTAAACTGCCGTTTGGGTTAAACGCTCCGTGTTTTCTGCTTTGCTAGAAGCTGAGAACCTCAGCTTTGGCTTCTAACGGTCTACAAACAAAGTAACCTGCCTCCCTGTTCATGCCAGGAAAAAAAAGCATCCAACAGCTGATTCTGACACCACTGCGCTTCCCTGTGCGGTATCAGTTTTCTGCAACCCATGGCATTTTAAACGAACTCTAAAAGGTTAGACTTCATCTTATCTCCTTCCACATCTTCCTTCAGTCCCCTGCATGGCTTAAGGACAGATCTTTTCAGTTTAAACTTCTTCTCATGGATCAAATATAGAGAACTTCCGAAAAGGGACGACCGGACTAAATATTAGAGCAAAGAGGGCAGAACTCCAATCTTGTATCCTTTAACTTCACCAATGTACCACTTTTTCTACAATTATAAAATCCTGATAAAACAAAAACTGAATTTGCAGTAAAAACGTGACAAAAAGCATAAAAGTTCAAAAGGTTTGAATATTTTCTCTAATAAACTGCAGGCAGAGCCTTTTTTTTTTTTTTTCAATGCTGCCGCATTAAACATTATGAAGTTTTTGTTCTATTTGTCTTGCAGGATTTGATGATTTTCATCACTTCTTATCATGCAATCAAATAGGAACCTGAAGTGCCCACGTCTGCTATTCCGAGGGGCTTATGACAAACCTTAGCTCCAAACCTGCGCTGATTTATGTTCATCTCCTTCACCCGAGGCAGCAGCAGTTAGTTTGGCTAAATCCCGCCCCCAGCAAAGAAACATAAATCCCTCTTAAATCAACCACCAAACTGTCACAGAGATCAAGCCTTGTGGGATTTATCTTCACTAAATTATCTCTGACGGCTGTAATTATCAGAGCCCCCCCCAACAGAAAAAAAAAAAAGAATCAAGCATTATCTGATGTTCCCTCGACCACAAATGTGGGCTTTTGAAAAACCAGTAACCCTGAAACACTGACCTGATATGAAGGATCCCGGCGGCATCTGGCTGTAGTTGGCTCCTCCCATGTGCAGAGCGCTGGGCGGCGCCGGGGTGAAGGGGGCGCCGTAGTTCTGAGGGGTGGCGTAGGGTCCTGGAGGTATGGGCTGCAAGAAGAAAGAGAAGTTCATCATGAAGCGCTTTTCACTGGATGTCATGTAAGGTGAAAAGGAAATGCTGAATAAGTGCCTGTGGAGTCAAGAGGAGGTGAAGGAATAAAAAAGTCGGTGTGTTTTCATTGGACCCTCTCCATCCTTCCAATAGCGGCTGCAGCAGGTTTCAGCTTGTGACTGAGGCTACGTGTTACACTGTGTGTTGGTGTGTATTTATTACATGGTGGGGACCATTTTCCATAAATCTACATCATGGGGACCGATGTCTGGTCCCCATGGGTACAAATTCTGTTTTAGGATTACGTGTTAGGTTTAGGACCAAGGTGTGAATTGAGTTTAGGTTAGGATTAGGATTGTGTATGAACCTGTAATGGTTAGGGTTAGTGTAAGGGTCAAGGTTAGGCTGTAGAAATGGGTTAGAAATGAATGGAAGTCAACTGAAAGTCCCCACGAGGATAGAGAAATGTGCTTGTGTGTGCGGGCTGCGGACCGGAGGCGTGTGCGTCTCGGTGCCCTTGCTTGCGAGCCGGCTGAGGATGCTCCTCTCGGACATCTGCAGGCGGGCGGCGATGGGCGGGACTCTGGACAGCGTGGCAGGCAGCCGGGTCACGTCGGCCTTCATGTCGCTCAGCAGCTCCTCCAGCTGGTTCAACACTGCAACGACAACAACAAGCAAACATTCCTCCATTATAAAACCCTCTTTCATTTGATGCTGCACGTTTTTTTATTTTCTTTTTTTAATACGACAAATTCTTGATCCTGTATTTCTAAGAGATGGCATATAATTATCTAGATCTATTTAATCACTTCCTTAGATTCATTTAATCATTAATCATAATAGATAAAAACAAGCTAAAAAAAAACTAACTAGAATACAAACACTGACAGGCCAGGAAGTGTTTGGAGCAATCACTTAACGCTGTGAAAGCTTATCTCCCCGACATAACTGAAGCCTTGAGGCGAAGCCGTGTGGTCCCTGCAGAAGGAAGGATTGCACAACAGATGGTTGATCTGTATATCTATCATTGTTTGCCTGCCATTATGTGCCTGCCAAGTTTTTTTTTTTTTCATTCTTCAACTTTCCTCCGAATCCGGTTGCCTAAATTTACTTGGCCCGGCTTCTCAGAGCCTATTATAGAGGGGAATTAAAGACAGCTCCCAACCCAAACTCCTGACAAGGTCTCTGACAGTATCCACAGGTCCGGGGAGGTTTACACACACCCTCACCAAAGAGCAGGAATGTCGGATTTGTTCTCCTTCCAGGGTGAAACGCTGACACAACATAAAAGTTTAATGATCTTAAGTGCAAAAGGTTTCTGTTTTTCTTATGAAGCCAATTTATCCAATAAGATGAATAGTGCTAAGATAGATGCAGAGCATATTTTAAAGACATCTAGAAGGTTCTGGCAGGATTCCGGACGTTATTTTCATTAGCAAACAGCTTCATAACAGAATGAATGTTTGCAGGAAATCTTGTCAGCAAAATGTGTAAAAGTTTATTTCAGTTTTAGATGTGTTTACACCCAAAGCATCTTAATGGCAAATTTGCACAAAAACGATAAAGAAATGTTTTAATAGCAGCCTTGGATTGTGTTAAAACTGAGACATTCAATCCACTTTTATTTTTTTCCCCCCTCTTTAAATCCATCCATCCATCTATTTTCTGTCACGCTTTATCCCAGCCAGCGTTACAAGGGATGCTGGTGCCTATCTCCAGCTGTCTACGGGCGAGATGCGGGATACACCCTGAACAGGGTAATCAGTCCATTGCAAGGCAACACAGAGACAAACAACATTCACTCACACCTAAGGAGAATTTAGAGAAGCCAATTAACCTGACAGTCATGTTTTTGAACTGTGGGAGGAAGCCGGAGTACCCGGAGAGAACCCATGCATGCTCAGGGAGAACGTGCAAACTCCCTGCAGAAAGACTCTGAGCCAGGTATCGAACCCAGAACCTTCTTACTGCAAGACAACAGGCCTACCCACTGTCTCACTGAGCAGCTCCCTCTTTAAATCACTTCCCAGAAAACAACTAACAAGACGACAGAGCTTTGGTGATGTTTATAGTTTTACAGTAGTGCCAGATACTTCCTTAAAAAAACTCCTCAATAGTCCAAAAAACTTCATGAGGGAGCAAAAACTCTCGATCTTATTTGGCAAGTTTCCATAGTTTTCAACAAAGGTGTTAAAATGTTTTCAGTTAAAGAACTGCAGAATAAGAGTTACAGGGGTTTCACTGAAAAAAATGGAAAGTATTTGTTCTTGATTGAAGAGGTAAGTGAGACACTTACAGAACAATTTATACTTAAAATAAGAAAAAAAAAATTGCATTGTCTTATTTTAAGTGCATATTATTTAATTATCTTATTTAAATAGTATGAAAACTCATTCAATTGGCAAATCATCTAAGTTTCCTGCTCAAATTAAGGCTGAATACGCTTAATATAAGAAATTTTGACATTTCTAGATTGTATTTGCAGTGTAATTTACCGCTACGGACTCAACTTCAGAGTGTTACGACAAAATTTGTGACTCGACAAAAACTGCGACCCCTAACACTGTTAAGGAGAAGTGTTGGATTAATGAATTTTAAAAGTACTCAGAATTAGGTTAAAATACCAGTTTGGCTACTTTGAAGTTTATACCTGCTCCTTTTGAAATGAAACCCATCAAAGTTGCTCTAAAAATGAGAAAAAGCAAAGCAAAACTCCCCTCATAATTGGCTGCTTTTCCATTTTTAACTTAACTCTTGTAGCTATACGCATAAATCGTCGTAACAGTTGTTAAGGGTCACAGATTTTGTCATAACAAGGGCATTAGGGGTGGGCATTGCCAAAGAAGTGACGATTCGAATCACGATTCACATGCCACGATGCGATTCAGTCACGATGCATCACAATACTTCAAATATTGCGATGCATCGCCATATTTTCACTGAACACTGTTAGAAAAAAATACATCCATAAAGCTTTTGGAGGTATTGCCATGAAAACAAATACTGGAAACAAATATTATCAGTGCCGTTTAAATGGCCTCAGTGTTCCTTTAGACCAATGAAATGAGACATTCAAAGGTATGACGTTTCCCCTTTTGCAAATTACGTGCGTCATATCAATTAAGTTTTTTTTACCTTCTTTGTTTTTAAAGCCAAATTTCATCCAAACATCTAACTCGAAATGTGATGGAATTTTCTCAGTCTCCTCCATGTTTTGTTTATGAATGACTGGTCGCAGTATCCGGCGGCCAGAAATGCCTTTGACACAAGGCAGCGGGCGTCAACACATCCGCAGCGACATCTACTGGACTGGAAGTAGTATTACACTTGTTTTTGGCTGATGTGCGGCAACCATTTATGTATTTTATTTATTCCTTTTTTTTTTTTAATTAAGAATCGAAACTTGGCTTTAATAATCGATTCAGTAGATCCAAAAAATTAGAATCGCGATGCATCGTCATGACGATTACTTTGCACACCCCTAAAGGGCATAGGTCCCATTTTCTCAAAAGGTGGATCAATTGCACCTGTTTTTATTTTTGTTTAAGATCATCACATCTCAACACCCAGCTCTGCCAGAGTTTCCGCTGTTTGGATGTTGGTTTTTAGGGGAAACCTGAAGTATTTAAAGGATATTTTTACTGACATCAACTGGACTTAATTTTTTTCTTTACTTTATGGTTTAAAGCTTCAGAAAATTTGTTTTTTTTAAGAGCAATGGAAGTTGTTTGTAGCACAACCAATCTATGCACCTTTAATCTGTGGATTCAACGTTCTGACCAGAGCCGTCTCAAGTTTTATTACTAACCTTTGTGCAGAACAGCGTTGGCCGGCTTGTTTCCTGCCAGCGACTCCTTGCTAAGGTGTTGGTGCGACTCCGCCAGGCACTCCACCTCTGCGAAGCGAGCGTTCAGAGCCATGGCTGGGTGACTCGGATCCTGGGTCATGTTTAAGTAAGCAGCCCGCCGCAACTGCTCCTCGATCACCAGAGCCTGCTCCAGCAGCTGCAGGGGACAACAGGAGGGCAACTGTTCACATGTTCAAAGACACAGTCCTGCAGTTCATTAAAGCAATGCTGTGTAAGGTTCAGCCACCAGGGGGCGCCTGACCTGTAGATTAGGTAGATGCAGCGTTGGGAACGTTACTTAAAAAAGTAACTAGTTATTATTACTAGTCACTTCTGCAAGAAAATAACTAAGTAACACAGTTACTGCTCAATGAAAGTAACTCGTTACTAAAGTAACTATGCAGCTACTTTTTATGATCTAATACATCGAAGAATTTGGAAAACGTTCTGGTTTTCGGAACCTAAAATGCAACTAGAGGTTAAATTATAAAAAATAAGTGTTTTTATTATTACTTAATGAATTAAATTATTCGTTTTAAGATCCACAGATCTGAAAAAAATAAAAACGTATCCGTACTATTTTAGCGTGTGTGGTTAGACAAGTCAATATGATTATCTGATGTGATCATGTCTCGTGTTTACATTAAAAGAAAAATTATAATTTAAGAACTTTATAGTAATTTACAAATTGATGGCCTTCAATTGGCTATAAAATAGGTATGAAGCTAAGAAAATAATGCTTTCCAAGCAATTTCAGTATATTAAAATATAGTTAGCAATAGAATTAAACAGGATTTACACTATTTAAGAAAAAAACTAGCAGGACTGTTATATCAAGGATTTGTGCGTGAGAAACGGAAACCATGTAAGTAAAATCAGTACAACCCTGAGAAAGTAATGAACATGTGTTGATTAAAGGCAGCAGATGGCAGTCAGCTGAGATGATGTCCTGAGCTTCTTTAAATAGCTTCTAATCCACGTTTATAAAGTCTTTGTTCCCGCACATAATTAGCAAATCACAGCAATATTTAGCCTTCAGTGAGCGCCATACTGTAGGAGCGCTGTCAGTGAATGAGGGCCTCTGCACCGTCATCTCTCCTCAATGCATGCTGAAGTTGCAGGTCGCTGTCATGTGTGCTTTCCACCAGGAAACTTTGGTCCTTATTTATAAGTAACAAACAACAAATCAGTTTAAAGGGATACTGTGTGTGGACTTTGTGACCTAAAGAGGTGACGCGCATATGAGTTATTTTAAATGATTCCTCTGGCTAATATACAGCATTTCACACAATCAATGCTACGAGCGGGGCTCCCCTCTTAAACACAAACTTTTTAGATCCCAAAATTGTTAAAATAAATGTGACATTTCCTGTGTGGTTCTGATGTCTGGGTGGAAAATATGTCACTTCTTCCATTCTAAGGAGAAGAAACCTCTCTTCCGCATTTTTTGTCCACCTAACTTAAATGTCAAGTCATGCTGATTTCCCTGTTTCTCAGAAATGGTGTAGAAAAACTCTTTTTTTTTTTTTTCTCTGGAACTTTGTTTTGCTTAACCTGCAAACTTCCAACTAAATTTTCAAAAATAAATCTTGAAAAAAAAAAACAATGATTCTGCAAAGTGTGCTTTATCTAGACCTGGAAAAAATAAAGTTTATTAGCGTATGTCTTGTAAGAAAAAGCTTTAATCTGTTGAATAAGGCAACATGGCATAAGTGTTGA